>NW_026291145.1:5000-17500 GCF_000002775.5 Populus trichocarpa
AAGGGAACCATTAATTCCCACTGAAACCCTAAACCCTAAACCAAACCCCAAACCCCAAACCCCAAACCCCAAACCCCAAACCCCAAACCCCAAACCCCAAACCCCAAACCCCAAACCCCAAACCCCAAACCCCAAACCCCAAACCCCAAACCCTAAACCCTAAACCCTAAACCCTAAACCCTAAACCCTAAACCCTAAACCCTAAACTTTTTTTTGAAAAGTTAAGATATATAAAAAGGAAAATTATGTACATAAAGTTCTAGGGGCATACCCCAAAAATAAAGCCAAAGGAAACAAAAAAAACAAAAGGAAACAAAGAAAAGCAAAACGCTGCCGCCTTGCTAGGAACATAACAATTACATAATAAATTTGCATGGTTTTTCACGTGAACAGCAACCGGGTGCTTCCACGTGAACAGTAACCGGGGCCTATGATTTTGTATCAACAGCCATGACAGTCTTCATCATCAGTAGCCGATGCAGAAGCAATAACCAACTGGGGATGAAAACAGTCCGAGGATACAGGGGACCATGCTCATCCAATAATCAAGTTTCAGGAAGGCTCCATATGGATTTGAAGTGGGAGGGGATCTTGTTTTGATCCTGTTCCAGCAGGCAAGTTCGGACAAGATGAAAAATTTCATCTCCAAGGCTCTGCACTGACTTATGGACATGGTGGAATATTCTGTTGTTGCGCTCATACCAGATGAAATACACAGTAGTAGAGAGGATTGACTTGGCCAGGTTGTGGGCAAAAGTTTTGGTGCTCTTGAGGGTTGCAGCAGCCCACTGCAGAAGGTTTGGCCAGTTTAATGGAGGCCAAAATATTCTGGTTCGCTCGGCAATTTCACGCCAAACCGAAGATGTGTAGGGGCACTGGAAGAATAGGTGCTCATGTGTCTCTACCTGTACACCACAAAGGACGCATGTGGCTACATGGATTACTCCGAAATTTAAGAGCCTGTCCATTGTGTGGAGACGTTCCATAGATGCAATCCACATGATGAAGGCATGGCGAGGGATGTGCCCCGGGAACCAAATGAGGTGATGAAGAGTGTTTGTAGGCCGTGAATCCCTTATCAGATCCCATGCTGAGTTAATGCTAAACTTGCCAGAGCGGTGGCCTTTCCATATATAATGGTCTGAAAGGTGAACCTGCGGGAGGAAAGTAATCGAGTTCCAGAATAGCAGGAGATCAACATGCCCCTCTGGGAATGCCCAAATGCCTTCTGATATGATTTCGGCCACTTTTGCATTCCAAGGCAGATGAGTAGATGATAGCAATCGGAAAGGGAGGAGATCGCATAGCCTTCTGCCACTTGGTAGCCAGTAGTCCAGCCAAAGAAATGTGTGACGACCATTGCCAATGAAAGGGACAAAATAACCTTTACTCCAAGTTCTGCTAAGGAGCAGCTTCCGCCAGGACCAAGTGGAGGAAGAGGGGACAGTATAGAACCAGAAGCAGCGACCACGAAGAAGATTAGAATGAATCCAAGACACCCAAACTGAAGAACTTTCCGTTAGGATCCTCCATACCAGCTTGAGAATAGCTGCCTTATTCCAGTCTTTGAGTCTTTTTATCCCTAACCCTCCTTCAGACTTTGGGTAGCAGAGAGAAGCCCATGCAACTTTAGCACCTGTAGGGGTGAGGGACGTGCCCTTCCAAAGGAAGGCAGCAAAGATGCCTTCAATGCGTCTAATTATGGAAGTAGGCAGGATGAAGAGACTTGACCAGTAGACTTGAATGGAGAAGAGAGTGGATTTGATAAGTTGGAGTCTGCCTGCATATGTTAGTGAAGCAGAGGTCCACAAGCGGATCCTTGAGACAATTCTTTCAACTAATGGAGTGCAGTGTTGATGAGAAAGTCTTGAGCTGATGAGGGGAACTCCCAGATATTTGACCGGCAAGACTCCTGGTTGGAATTGGAGGCAGTTTTTGATGGCCACCCCGATGCTATCCTCTACACCCGAGAGGAAAACAGAACTTTTCCTGCGATTTATGATCAGACCTGATGTGCGAGCAAAAGAGTCCAGTGCTCCTCTGATTAATTCCACAGAGGCTAAGTCGGCATGGCAGAAGACCATAAGGTCATCAGCAAATGCTAGGTGAGTGATGGAATTCTGTTTGCATCTCCAGTGGAATTTGAAACTTGGATTCTGAGCAGCCAGCCGAAGCATACCACCAAGGCCTTCCATGGCTATCACAAAAAGATAGGGAGAAAGGGGGTCACCTTGCCTTAGGCCTCTGCTAGATGGGAAGAAACCATGAAGGGAACCATTAATTCCCACTGAGAAGAAAGCCGAGGAGATGCAGGCTCTTATCCATGTGATCATGCGTTCTGGAAGTCCAATACATTGCAGACCTTTAATGATGAATTGCCAGCTTATTGTATCAAAGGCCTTCTTTAGATCAATCTTTAGAGCACATCTGGCCGGGCCCTTGTTTAGGTGATGGTTATGCAGCAATTCCTGAGTGAGAAGGATATTATCTGATATCTGCCTGCCGGGTATAAATGCAGACTGGGAAGGGCTAATGACATCAGGAAGAATAATCTTGAGTCGAGATACCAAAATTTTTGAGATGCACTTGTACAGGACGTTGCAGCAGGAGATTGGTCTAAAGTCTTCCATGCAAGCAGGGTTTTCTATCTTAGGCACCAAGGAGATTCTTGTGGCATTGATGCACCGGGGCATAATGGAATGCTCAAAGAAGAATTGAACTGCCCTCATGAAGTCGGCCCCTATAATACTCCAGCTTTTCTTGTAGAACAAGGATGTGAAGCCATCAGGGCCGGGCGCTTTATCATCAGGAATAGAGAAAAGGGCTGCTTTGATCTCTTCATTTGTGACTGGCTGCTCAAGTCCTGATTGCTGTGCAGGAGATATTGAAGAGGAGTACAGCCGTGAGATATCCTCATCTGGTTGAGGAGGGGCTGTTAAGAGATTTTGATAATATCCAACAGCCAAATGGCCCAAAGCATTTTGGTCATGGATAATGTGTCCTGCTTCATCTGCTAGAGCATGGATCCTGTTTCTTGATTGTCGATGGAGCAGAGAACGGTGAAAAAATTTTGTATTTCTATCCCCCAAGTGAAGCCATTGAATTCTGGAGCGTTGCCTATAGAAAGCTTCTTCTTCCTTGCAGAGCCGGGCAAAGAGTTTGGCTTTATCCCTTTCTGAAGTAATGAGGTCAGGTATGGTGGGGGATGAATCCAACATGACCTGAGCTGCGGTCCATGCTTCCTTAGCATCAGCCACCCTCGTAGAGATATGATTTGAATTGTGTCTATGCAGATTCTTTAGGGCATGCTTGAGGGCCTGCAGCTTAGATGTAAAACTGTATATGGGGTTACCAGAAGAAGGTGTATGCCACATTGTTCTAACAATATCCAGGAAGTCCTCCCTATCAGCCCAGAAGTTCAGAAACTTAAAAGAAGAAGTAGGTGGTCGCTGCAAGTGAGACTGGAACTCTAGAATCATGGCGCTGTGGTCAGAGTGATCCCTAGGGAGGACCTTGTAATGAGCTAACGGCCATTTGAGGAGGAAAGAGTGGTTGGCAAAGAGCCAGTCAAGTTTCTTCATGATAGAATTACCCCCCAACTGTCCATTGTGCCAGGTGAATTTTAGACCAGAGTAGGGAAGCTGAATTAACTCAGTATCTTGGATGCAAGTGCCAAAATCATTCTGATGCCCATACCAGTTCGGATCACCCCCTGCTCTGTCTGAGGACTTGAGGATTGCATTGAAATCTCCTAATAATAACCATGGGATGGAAGAGAGTAGGGGAGCTTGCTGTGTGATATAGTTCCATAAGGAGCTTCTACCAGCGGGGGTGTTTAGACCATATACAAAGGTAATTTGGAAAGTTTCCTTTGTAGTAAGGGAAAACACATTACAAGTCACCCACTGGTCAGAAAGCTGGAGGCAGGAGAGATGAAACATAGAAGGATCCCATCCCACAAGGATTCTGCAGGTGGGGGATGTGCTGTAGTTCGATAGGAACTTCCAATCAGGGAGATTGAGGCTTGTAGTAACAGTATTCAAGTTAGCAGGAGCAATTTTGGTCTCTAGCAAGCCAATGATGCCCAACATAGAATTAAGGGTCCAATTTCTAATAGCAAATTGTTTTGGGGAGCTGTTGAGCCCCCAGGTGTTCCAACATCCTATTTTATTCATAATAAAATAAAAAGAAAATAATAGAAACAGGGCTTAAGGCTAAAGGCTAGAGGCCACTGGCCTTACGCGACTTCTTCCCCTTCTTTTTCTTAGCTTGAAGAGAAGAGGTTGTACCTTGAGGGAAAGAGGTATCCAGTGAAGATTCTGTGGTATCTGTCAATGGATTGCTGTTGCTAGTAAGGGATGCCATTCTATTTTCCATGCAATTAGAAAATCCAGTAAGCAGATGCTGACAGTCTTCCAGGTGTTGAGGATCATGTGTGGACTCTTGGTCTGATCCACATTCATCATTCCATGCAGTTGCTAATATAGGGTTGGCATAAGGAATTATGTGCAACAGCGAGGCTTCCTCTTGAGGTTGAGCAATGTCACCGTTACTTGTTGAAGCTGTGGAGGGCAGGTGTTGCACCATAACCTTAGAGACAGGGATTTTGAGTGCATGTGCATTACTTACCGGGGGGAGAGTATCGGTAACCACTTGAGGGGCAATAACAGTATTCTCACGAGGGGTGTTGACAGCTGCTGGAGGGATTGGCATGCTTATAGTAGGCTCACAAATTTCCTTTCCTTTTACCGTAGGAGCCAAGGATGGCACAGGAGGACATACATGTCCAAATAGACAGCATTTGCCACACCTTGGAGGCTTCCATTCATACTCCACCTGTATCAGAATAGGTTCCACAGAGAGGGGTGTTTCAATTTCAAACTGGTGGATGAGTGGAAGGGCTGCATCAATCTCGATACATACTCTTGCATAGTCCAAGCGAGTGCAGTTGTAAGTTTGTTCGTCGCAAGATAAGGGGCGGCCTGCCATGCTAGCTATGAGACTTAGACCAGCCTTAGACCAGAGTGGAAATGGTAGACCATGTAATCGTATCCAAACTGGTAGTTTGGATATCTTGTTCTTATCAAAGACAAAATGGGGGTGCCATTGCTGCAAGATGATTGCTTTTCCCCCAAACATCCAAGGACCCTTCTCCAAAACGCCCTGCATGGCTGCTTCAGTGTTAAATCTGAAAATCATGAAACCACCCGCTGTAACCATAACGTTCTCTAGCCCATGATTCTTCCAGGCTCTAGTAGCAATCAAATTGACAGTGTGGTAATTCATTTTGAATCCAGGGCAGAAACCAACCATGCACCTAGTCCATTTTCCTGAAGAATCTATTAGGAGCTCTTCAGGGATACTGAGTCGGGTTCCACAAGATTGCCTGGGGATAGGGTCCAAAGAGAACCTTGTGGTGGTGTCCGTTACTCTGACTCTCTCAGCCCAGGAGCCTGAGGAGGGGTTATGAGCCTGCTTTTTTAGGATAGGGTTTTGTGACATATGAGGTAGTGTTTTGGTTGCGGGGGCTTTTGGATGTGTTTGAGGGGTTGTGTTTTTGGCAGGGGGGTGGCTGGTGGTGGCCATGGTTCACGGATGAAAAGCTTGGGAAGAAGGGGGGTGGCTGACAGAAAAAAATATTCACCGGGGATAACTGACAGATGGTGGGGTTTTGCAAAGATCTGAGACGGTTAGATTGTAGGGGTGGTTGAGGTGCATAACATGTCCGAAGATGGAAGAGATCCAATGGTGGCCGGAGAAAGTATTGCTCCGGCAGCCCACTCTCTCACTAGTCGCCACTTCCAGACCTTCCCTCCCTAAACCCTCCCTAAACCCTAAACCCTCCCTAAACCCTAAACCCTAAACCCTAAACCCTAAACCCTAAACCCAAAACCCTAAAACCCTAAAACCCTAAACCCTAAACCCTAAACCCTAAAACCCTAAACCCTAAACCCTAAACCCTAAACCCTAAACCCTACACCCTAAACCCTAAACCCTAAACCCCAAACCCCAAACCCCAAACCCGAAACCCGAAACCCGAAACCCGAAACCCGAAACCCGAAACCCGAAACCCGAAACCCGAAACCCCAAAACCCCAAAACCCCAAAACCCCAAAACCCCAAAACCCCAAACCCCAAACCCCAAACCCCAAACCCCAAACCCCAAACCCCAAACCCCAAACCCCAAACCCCAAACCCCAAACCCCAAAACCCCAAAACCCCAAAACCCCAAACCCCAAAACCCCAAACCCCAAACCCCAAACCCGAAACCCCAAACCCCAAACCCCTAACCCCTAAACCCTAAACCCTAAACCCTAAACCCTAAACCCTAAACCCTAAACCCTAAACCCTAAACCCTAAACCCTAAACCCTAAACCCTAAACCCTAAACCCTAAACCCCTAAACCCCTAAACCCTAAACCCCTGAACCCTGAACCCTGAACCCTGAACCCTGAACCCTGAACCCTGAACCCTGAACCCTGAACCCTGAACCCTGAACCCTGAACCCTGAACCCTGAACCCTGAACCCTGAACCCTGAACCCTGAACCCTGAACCCTACCCTGAACCTGAACCCTGAACCCTGAACCCTGAACCCTGAACCCTGAACCCTGAACCCTGAACCTGAACCCTGAACCCTGAACCCTGAACCCTGAACCCTCAACCCTCAACCCTCAACCCTCAACCCTCAACCCCAAACCCCAAACCCCAAACCCCAAACCCCAAACCCCAAACCCTAAACCCTAAACCCTAAACCCTAAAAAAAAACCCTAAACCCTAAACCCTAAACCCTAAACCCTAAACCCTAAACCCGAAACCCTAAACCCTAAACCCTAAACCCTAAACCCTAACCCCGAAACCCCGAAACCCCGAAACCCGAAACCCGAAACCCGAAACCCGAAACCCGAAACCCCAAACCCCAAACCCCAAACCCCAAAACCCCAAAACCCCAAAACCCCAAAACCCCAAAACCCCAAACCCCAAACCCCAAACCCCAAACCCCAAACCCCAAACCCCAAACCCCAAACCCCAAACCCCAAACCCCAAACCCCAAACCCCAAACCCCAAAACCCCAAAACCCCAAAACCCCAAACCCCAAACCCCAAACCCCAAACCCCAAACCCCAAACCCCAAACCCGAAACCCTAAACCCCTAACCCCTAAACCCTAAACCCTAAACCCTAAACCCTAAACCCTAAACCCTAAACCCTAAACCCTAAACCCTAAACCCTAAACCCTAAACCCTAAACCCTAAACCCTAAACCCTAAACCCTAAACCCTAAACCCTAAACCCTAAACCCTAAACCCCAAACCCCTAAACCCCTAAACCCTAAACCCCTGAACCCTGAACCCTGAACCCTGAACCCTGAACCCTGAACCCTGAACCCTGAACCCTGAACCCTGAACCCTGAACCCTGAACCCTGAACCCTGAACCCTGAACCCTGAACCCTGAACCCTGAACCCTGAACCCTGAACCCTGAACCCTGAACCCTGAACCCTGAACCCTGAACCCTCAACCCTCAACCCTCAACCCTCAACCCTCAACCCTCAACCCTCAACCCTCAACCCTCAACCCTCAACCCCAAACCCCAAACCCCAAACCCCAAACCCCAAACCCCAAACCCTAAACCCTAAACCCTAAACCCTAAAAAAAAACCCTAAACCCTAAACCCTAAACCCTAAACCCTAAACCCTAAACCCGAAACCCTAAACCCTAAACCCTAAACCCTAAACCCTAACCCCGAAACCCCGAAACCCCGAAACCCGAAACCCGAAACCCCGAAACCCTAAACCCGAAACCCGAAACCCCGAAACCCCGAACCCCGAACCCCGAACCCTAAACCCTAAACCCTAAACCCTAAAGCCTCAACCCTAAACCCTCAACCCTAAACCCTAAAACCCTAAACCCTAAACCCCTAAATCCTAAACCCTAAAACCATAAACCGTAAACCGTAAACCCGAAACCCGAAACCCTAAAACCCTAAACCCTAAACCCTAAACCCTAAAACCCTAAACCCTAAACCCTAAACCCGAAACCCCAAACCCCAAACCCTAAACCCGAAACCCCAAACCCCAAACCCTAAACCCAAACCCCAAACCCCAAACCCCAAACCCTAAACCCTAAACCCCTAAACCCTAAACCCTAAAAAAAAACCCTAAACCCTAAACCCTAAACCCTAAAACCCTAAACCCTAAACCCTCAACTCTCAACCCTAAACCCTCAACCCTAAACCCTAAACCCTAAACCCTCAACCCTAAACCCTCAACCCTAAACCCTCAACCCTAAACCCTAAACCCTAAACCCTATCATTTACAATGTCTAGAAATGTGAGGCAATCCTTACCATCCATGACTCTAGGTGGCTAGTTTATATATTCAAAACTGAGGAAGCCAAACTTGCAGTTCTTAGTGGTGGACCTTTCCTCGTATATGGTCGGCCTCTACTACTGCGGCCTATGACAAAATGTTTCGATTTTTCTAGTGAAAAAATGTCAAGGGTCCCTGTTTGGGTAAAATTTCCCAATCTTCCACTAAGCTGCTGGTCCCCTATTTGTTTATCCAAGATCGCAAGTGTCCTTGGAAAGCCTATTCAGTGTGACCACCCTACATCAACGCTTTCTCGGATGTCTTATGCTCGGGTTATGGTGTAAATTGATCTTCTTGAAGAACTCCAAAACTCTGTTGAGATCACACTGCCTGAAGGCCCTGCTCTGCACCAACAAGTGATTTATAAAGCTCTGCCCAAGTATTGTCATTTCTGCCATGTTTTTGGTCATACTCACCTCCTCTGCCCCAAAGCTACTGCTACTGCCACGACTTCCCTGGCTCCAGCAGTTCCAGAAGCTCAAGGGAATGTTTTTAGTCGATTGGGTCCTTGTCCTCCTCCAAAGTCCCCTCCTCCTCTGCCTCAGTTGCCAAACCAGTCCAAAGATTAGGACATACCAGCTTCTCAAGGGGTTGTCAGGTCTCCTCGATTGGGTCCTCAACCTCCCTCTCAGCCCTCTCCTCCTCTGCAGCAGTTGCAAGACCAGGACATACCAGCTTCCACACAGGCTGTTGGGTCAGTAGTTGATCTTGTTCCTTCTACTGACTGGGTTACAATGGTATCTCGACGCAAATCCAATAAGCAAGACAAGGGGAAGGCCATAGCAGTATCTGAGCCATTGTCGGTTTGCACTGGACCTATTCGAACCTCCTTTGGCGCTAATCCATTGATGGCAAACCCATGTGCTGAAGACGCTAGGGATCCTCCCCTTTCTTACCCTGAATCATTAGTTTTAACCTCCAGTGCTGGAGAAGGACACAACCCCTCTCCACCGAACTCTTTGGAAATTACTACTGGTGATGTGAACATGGCTGGCAACCCTGTTATGGAGGTATCAGCCCCGAGTCGGGTTCGAAACTGAAACAAAAAGCAGAGTGGTCGCAGTCAAAGGCTTTCCCCTTTTCGAAAGCTGGTTGATGGAACGACATGAGGAGTTTGTTTCCCCTTCCCCTGTAACGACATGAGGAGTTTGCTGCTTGGTGGTTTGAGCTGGTCCTCTACTAGTTTGTTCACTGCTGGTTGATGCAGCCAGTTGTATATTCAGGATGCCCTTTGTTCTCTGTTTAAGGTCCTCTCCTGAAGAGACCTGTGGAATTTTTTAGCTGGGTGATGTGTGATGCTGTTTTGTTTTGTTCTTGCTGAAGGCGCCCCTTTTATGAATTGCCGCTCTGCTAATGCATGGTCCATGCATTTTCACGTGCTTCACTTTGCTGATGCGGCCCCCTATCGGTTTATGGACTCTTGCTATTGATAGCTAGCTGTTATTCTTTGCTGCTAGCTTGAGTAATTGTAATTGTATTGTAATTGCTTTTGTTTCCTTCGGTTATAACTGAAGGTTTGTTTGCTTAGGCTGGTTTTTCTCTTGTGCTTGGTGGGAGGCTGTTCCCCCAGGCTATTCTGTTCTGTTTTCCTTTTGCCTGGATATTTATGTTCATATGTACTGTTGGTTTCCAGCTTGTTTCGCAAGCTTGTCTTGAAACTTTTTGATCTATACAATACTTACATTTGATAAAAAAAGAAAGAGCTCTCAGTGCAAGCATTGTAAAGTCCTTAACCACATTACTGCTGCTTGTCCCTCAATGACTAGCAACCATAGTTCAGATGCGGAGCATAGGACTCGGAGTAAACCTTCCAAACCAAACAATGCTATGGGAAACAAAGGGAGCAGTCAGTCTGCCCAGCAGACTCTAGATCCACTGCAAGCAGAGGTTGAAGCTGTCACTGGTGGCTGGGAAGTGGTAAAGGGGAAGAAGTCAAACTCCAGACACAAGGAAACATCTATGACTGCTGCTCCTCAGAGGGTAACGAGTAGCAATAAGGACAAGGAAGTGGCATGCAGCAATAAGGGCAAGGAAGTGGCATGCCTAGTGGATGTTAGAGTGCGGGGTGATGAATCTCTTACTCATCCGAATACCAGTAATGAAGGCAGGACAGGTTCAACTGTGGTTTTGATCAGAACAGAAGAGCAATCTTGTGAAGGCATTTCTGCTGGCTGCAGTGTCAGGACTGGGGAGAAGGTTTGTAATGAGGCCACACAGAAAGCAGCTCCTCCAGCTTCTTCAGTTGTGGTAAGGAGTAGCACTCGGAAATCAGGTGGTTGTGGTAAGGAGTAGCACTCGGAAAGCAGGTGGTAGTGGTAGGAGGCCTCCTACCTCTCCTGCTGGTTAATGATTATCTATTGCTGGAATGTCAGAGGACTAAACAGTCCTCTGAAGCAACATGAGGTGGTTAACCTCATGAAGAAGCATAAATTGGATGTTTGTGGTCTTCTTGAGACCAAATTGCACTCTTCTAAGGTTTCCTCCATGCATAAGTTTCGGATGAAACACTGGAATTTCCTTACCAATGCTACAGCTGCCAGCAATGCCAGAATTGTGGTTTTTTGGAATCCATCAACGGTAAAAGTTGACTTACCTGATTGTTCAGCTCAAGGGCTGCATGTAATTATCAACAGCTTAGTTCTCCAGCTTAGCTTCACTGTCACTTTTGTGTATGGACATAATACAATTGTTGCAAGAAGATCTCTATGGGCAGACTTAAGAGCATGGCAGCCTAATTGCCCATGGTTGGTTACGGGTGACTTTAATTCTGTCTTGTCTCAGACTGACAAGCACAATGGAGAGCCTGTCTCCACCTACGAAACATCGAATTTTAGAGATTGTTGTACAGACCTTGGGCTTGTTGATCTCAATTTCACGGGCTGCCATTTTACCTGGAATAATGGAAGAGTATGGAGCAAAATTGATAAAGTACTAGTCAACTCATCTTGGTCTTCACTTCAAGCTCCAGCTCACATCCACTTTGGCAATCCTGGGGCCTTTTCTGATCATTCTCCAGCAATTATTCGGTTTGATTATCAGAACAGACAGGGGAAGCGCAACTTTAAATTCTTCAAAATGTGGGCTTCTCATGAGAATTTCTTGCAGATTGTATCTGATAACTGGACTCGCCACATCCAAGGCTCTCCTATGTTCTCTCTTTGTAAGAAGCTCAAGTTTCTGAAGAGGCCTTTGAAAGAGCTAAATAAATTGCATTTTAGCCATATCTCTGAAAGAGTTGCTAGAGCTGAGGCAGCTCTAGAGAATCACCAAATTGTTCTTCATGATGACAGGGACAATCTACAGCTATTGGAGCATGATAAACAGTTACGGTTGACATTGATGAATCTTAAATTAGTGGAGAAAATGTTCTTCTTGCAGAAACTTAAATGCCATTTTTTCAAAGACAGTGATAGAGGCACAAGTTTTTTTCATGCACTTATGAATCAGAAAAACAGAAGGAATTATATTCCTGTTATTCATTGTAGTGATGGCACCCTGACTACATCAGAGGCTGAAATTGGTGAAGAATTCGTTCGGTTCTACCAGCAGCTCCTGGGCTCATGCAAGGAAACTCTTCCCCTAGATATTGATGTTATTCAAAGTGGGCCTTGCCTTAATGAAAGCTCTCATGAGTCTCTATTAGCTCTTGTATCCAATGATGACATTAAAAATGCTCTGTTTGGTATTGGAAATGATAAAGCTCCAGGGCCGGATGGTTACTCTTCATTTTTCTTCAAAAAATCTTGGGGTGTCATTGGAGGGGATTTTTGTGCGGCAGTTCAAAATTTCTTCACTTCTGGGGAACTTTTGAGGCAAGTTAACCACTCTATTATTGCTCTAATCCCCAAGGCAGCAAATGTAAATACAGCAGCTGACTTTCAGCCCATTTCTTGCTGCAATGTGGTCTACAAAGTGATATCTAAAATCCTTTCGGGGAGATTAGCTTCTGCTCTAAATGCCATTATTAGCCCAATGCAAAATGCCTTTCTAGGTGGGAGAATGATGTCAAACAACATTAATTTAGTTCAGGAGCTTCTTCGTCATTATGGCAGGAAGAGAGCTTCGCCTAGATGTCTCATGAAGGTTGATTTTAAGAAAGCCTTTGATTCAGTTCAGTGGCATTTTCTGCGTCAGCTG
>NW_026291145.1:30000-60000 GCF_000002775.5 Populus trichocarpa
GCTTAATTGTTGATAAAAGACTGATTAGCTTCGGCTAATGGCATCCAAACGGATGGCCGGGACAAAGAATGATTAGCTTCGGCTAATGGCGTCCGAATGGATGGCCGGGATGAAGGACTGATTAGCTTCGGCTAATGGCATCCAAACGGATGGCCGGGACAAAGAGTGATTAGCTTCGGCTAATGGCATCCTGTAACAACCCGGCTTTCTAAGCCCAAAACAATAGTAAATTTTTTTTTTTATATATATCACATGGTGCCGGTAATCAAAGAACTTGAATCCTCACAACATCAAAATACAATCCATACAATCAACAGTTCATTCAAAAGCGAATCTTACACAAACACATAATATTAAGGTTGCATGATTTGAAGTTCATATTAAAAATATATATACATGGACATGAGTTTGCACTCTTATACTTCTAATAGCCATCACAATTTTTAAACAAAAAGGATCTAATAAAAGTTATACATTCAGTACATTGATCCCTACAAAATACATTGTGATTTAGAATGCATCTACTTAATTCCTTGCAAAAGTAGGTTCCCGTGTATCGGGTATCCTAGACATCTCGTTGGTGTGACGTCCCTGCAGCAGTACAAAACATTTAAGAGAAAACAAATACTTAATAATAATAATAATGGTAACTAACGGCCTAGCAATTAAATAAGCATTAACATTTATAATTTCTTCATGTATTTGATGTAACAATTAGTAGTACATATAGATACACAAGTTTTCAAATGCCATTCGCCAAAACTAGTCGTTTATTTGTCCTGGATTCCATAGCGATAGCTGCGTCGCTGCCAATCCTAAAATCGGCAGCCGAAACTACATCGCTGTCGATCAAGGAATCGGCAGCGAAACTGGATCGCTGCCGATGTCTGTATCGGCAGCGAAGACTGCATCGCTGCCGATCCAGAATCGGCAGCGAATACTGTGTCGCTGCCGATCCAGAATCGGCAGCGGAACTGCGTCGCTGCCGATCCACAATCGGCAGCGAAATCATCCCTTTTTAACCCGGCCATCCATTCGGACGCCATTAGCCAAAGCTAATCATTCTTTGTCCCGGCCATCCATTCGGATGCCATTAGCCGAAGCTAATCACTCTTTGTCCCGGCCATCCGTTTGGATGCCATTAGCCGA
The DNA here is from genome assembly GCF_000002775.5 of Populus trichocarpa. NCBI lineage: Eukaryota > Viridiplantae > Streptophyta > Magnoliopsida > Malpighiales > Salicaceae > Populus > Populus trichocarpa. The sequence continues at coordinate 31,150 of NW_026291145.1, forward strand.
AGCTAATCAGTCCTTCATCCCGGCCATCCATTCGGACGCCATTAGCCAAAGCTAATCATTCTTTGTCCCGGCCATCCGTTTGGATGCCATTAGCCGAAGCTAATCAGTCTTTTGTCCCGGCCATCCATTCGGATGCCATTAGCCGAAGCTAATCACTCTTTTATCAACAATTAAGCGTTCGACAATTTAATATCGGTTCTAACAATATGGTAGTACTCAAGTTAAAATATTCCAAGATTCAACGTATGAAAAAGAAAGGTGCAAGTCACCTACCTACTCCACCTGTGGGTCGTTCCTGTCTTGATGATGGTCCAATCCCGACCGCACCACCTAAGACATCAATGGTCACAAATCAGCACAGTTGTATTTATTTTATTTTTGAATCACATTCATCATCACACTTATTTCAATAGTTCATATGTTCACATTCAAGTGTTCCCTATTTTACACCATCATATCATGAAATTGTTATTAGCAATTAAGTCATTCCTGCCTAGGAGGCTTATTGTAGGAATCGGCAGCGAGAACTGGTTCGTTGCAGGCTGCCCAATTCGGCAGCGAGAACTGGTTCGCCGCAGGCTGCCAGTTCGGCAGCGAGAACTGCACCGCTGTTGGCGCCACAGTTTCGCTGCACAACGCACAACTCGGCAGCGAATATCACTTCGCTGCAGGAGGTTCAGCTGCGGCAGCGGAACAGAATTTCGCTGCGCAACACACAAATCGGCAGCGAATATCAAATCGCTGCAGGAGGTTCAGTTGCGTCAGCGAAACAGAATTTCGCTGCGCAACACACAAATCGGCAGCGAATATTAAATCGCTGCAGCAGGTTCAGTTGCGGCAGCGAAACAGAATTTCGCTGCGCAACACACAATTCGGCAGCGAATATCAAATCGCTGCAGGAGGTTCAGTTGCGTCAGCGAAACAGAATTTCGCTGCGCAACACACAAATCGGCAGCAAATATCAAATCGCTGCAGGAGGTTCAGTTGCGGCAGCGAAACAGAATTTCGCTGCGCAACACACAAATCGGCAGCGAATATTAAATCGCTGCAGCAGGTTCAGTTGCGGCAGCGAAACAGAATTTCGCTGCGCAACACACAATTCGGCAGCGAATATCAAATCGCTGCAGGAGGTTCAGTTGCGTCAGCGAAACAGAATTTCGCTGCGCAACACACAAATCGGCAGCGAATATCAAATCGCTGCAGGAGGTTCAGTTGCGGCAGCGAAACAGAATTTCGCTGCGCAGCACACAAATCGGCAGCGAATATTAATTCGCTGCAGCAGGTTCAGTTGCGGCAGCGAAACAGAATTTCGCTGCGCAACACACAAATCGGCAGCGAATATCAAATCGCTGCAGTAGGTTCAGTTGCGGCAGCGAAACAGAATTTCGCTGCGCAACACACAAATCGGCAGCGAATATCAAATCGCTGCAGGAGGTTCAGTTGCGTCAGCGAAACAGAATTTCGCTGCGCAACACACAAATCGGCAGCGAATATTAAATCGCTGCAGCAGGTTCAGTTGCGGCAGCGAAACAGAATTTCGCTGCGCAACACACAATTCGGCAGCGAATATCAAATCGCTGCAGGAGGTTCAGTTGTGTCAGCGAAACAGAATTTTGCTGCGCAACACACAAATCAGCAGCGAATATCAAAGCGCTGCAGGAGGTTCAGTTGCGGCAGCGAAACAGAATTTCGCTGCGCAACACACAAATCGGCAGCGAATATTAATTCGCTGCAGCAGGTTCAGTTGCGGCAGCGAAACAGAATTTCGCTGCGCAACACACAAATCGGCAGCGAATATCAAATCGCTGCAGGAGGTTCAGTTGCGGCAGCAAAACAGAATTTCGCTGCGCAACACACAAATCGGCAGCGAATATCAAATCGCTGCAGGAGGTTCAGTTGCGTCAGCGAAACAGAATTTCGCTGCGCAACACACAAATCGGCAGCATCAATTTCAGCACAATCATCACAGGAGAACACATTAATTCCAGCAACAAACATCACAGCAGAACACATTAATTCCAGCAACAATCATCACAGCAGAACACATTAAGTCCAGCAACAACATCACAGCAGAACACATTAATTACCCCCTAGTTAAAGCCAGCCCTCTACCATGATTTGTTAGATGTTCTGAAATTGACTTTATTTCACTTTTGTTTGCTTGTTCTCTTGGTTAATTTCAGCTTCTTTCACAGCTGGCTTAGGTCTTAGATCAATTCTTTTCTTAGGGTTTTTCTTCTTCATTTTCGTTTTTGATCTTACGGGGGAGAGGAAGAGAGTTTTAATGACCCATACCTTCTGAATTTAACTAAGTTTGAGGAAGGTTTAACACTATTCAGCTGCTGGTTCTCCTCCTTCTTCTTCCTCACGTTTTCCAGCTCTCTTTTTCCTCTCCTCTATGCAGCTGCCCACTCCTCTCTCAAGGTCTCATCTCTCCCTCACAAGTTCACAAAGTAATCTCTACTGGTCTGATTCACGTTTCTGTTGTGAAAGGGGAAGGGAAGAACGGCATGCAGCTGCTGGATTTGGAAGAAGATGGGTCATTCTCTCTCCCCTCTTTGTATTTATACTACCCATCCAATGAAATGGGTTGTTTGGGGGTTGGTTTAGGTGTGTCCTTATCCTTGTTTAGTTTATCTAAAATCAGTTTTACCCCTCCCTCCCAGCTCTGCGTCACTGTTCATTGAGAAATCGGCAGCGAAAACTGCATCGCTGCCGATTTCTGCATCGGCAGCGAAAACTGCGTCGCTGCCGATTTCTGCATCGGCAGCGAAAACTGCGTCGCTGCCGATCAAGAAATGGGCAGCGAAAACTGTGTCGCTACCGATATCTGTATCGGTAGTGAAGGCTGCGTCGCTGCCAAGTCCAGAATCGGCAGCGAAAACTGCATCGCTGCCGATTTCTGCATGGGCAGCGAAAACTGCGTCGCTGCCAAGTCCAGAATCGGCAGCGAAAACTGCATCGCTGCCCAGTCCAGAATCGGCAGCGAAAACTGCATCGCTGCCCAGTCCAGAATCGGCAGCGAATACTGCATCGCTGCTGATTTCTGCATCGGCAGCGAAAACTGCGTCGCTGCCGATTTCTGCATCAGCAGCGAAAACTGCGTCGCTGCCGATTTCTGCATCGGCAGCGAAAACTGCATTCATCATCATCTCTCTCTCTCTAAATATATATATATATTCCTTTGGGTGTTTACACATCCGAATGGATGGGCGAGACAAAAGAGTGATTAGCTTCGGCTAATGGCATCCGAATGGATGGCCGGGACAAAGAATGATTAGCTTTGGCTAATGGCGTCCGAATGGATGGCCGGGTTAAAAAGGGATGATTTCGCTGCCGATTGTGGATCGGCAGCGACACAGTTCCGCTGCCGATTCTGGATCGGCAGCGACACAGTATTCGCTGCCGATACAGAAATCGGCAGCGACCTAGTTTCCGCTGCCGATACAGAAATCGGCAGCGACGCAGTTTCCGCTGCCGATTCCGGATCGGCAGCGATGCAGTCTTCGCTGCCGATACAGAAATCGGCAGCGACCCAGTTTCGCTGCCGATTTCTTGATCGGCAGCGATGTAGTTTCGGCTGCCGATTTTAAGATTGGCAGCGACGCAGCTATCGCTATGGAATCCGGATGGCCGGGACAAAGAATGATTAGCTTTGGCTAATGGCGTCCGAATGGATGGCCGGGTTAAAAAGGGATGATTTCGCTGCCGATTGTGGATCGGCAGCGACGCAGTTCCGCTGCCGATTCTGGATCGGCAGCGACACAGTTCCGCTGCCGATTCTGGATCGGCAGCGACACAGTATTCTCTGCCGATACAGAAATCGGCAGCGACCTAGTTTCCGCTGCCGATACAGAAATCGGCAGCGACGCAGTTTCCGCTGCCGATTCCGGATCGGCAGCGATGCAGTCTTCGCTGCCGATACAGAAATCGGCAGCGACCCAGTTTCACTGCCGATTTCTTGATCGGCAGCGATGTAGTTTCGGCTGCCGATTTTAAGATTGGCAGCGACGCAGCTATCGCTATGGAATCCGGATGGCCGGGACAAAGAATGATTAGCTTTGGCTAATGGCGTCCGAATGGATGGCCGGGTTAAAAAGGGATGATTTCGCTGCCGATTGTGGATCGGCAGCGACGCAGTTCCGCTGCCGATTCTGGATCGGCAGCGACACAGTATTCGCTGCCGATTCTGGATCGGCAGCGATGCAGTCTTCGCTGCCGATACAGACATCGGCAGCGACCCAGTTTCGCTGCCGATTCCTTGATCGGCAGCGATGTAGTTTCGGCTGCCGATTTTAGGATTGGCAGCGACGCAGCTATCGCTATGGAATCCGGATGGATAGCCGGGACAAATAAACGACTAGTTTCGGCGAATGGCATTTGAAAACTTGTGTATCTATATGTACTACTAATTGTTACATCAAATACATGAAGAAATTATAAATGTTAATGCTTATTTAATTGCTAGGCCGTTAGTTACCATTATTATTATTATTAAGTATTTGTTTTCTCTTAAATGTTTTGTACTGCTGCAGGGACGTCACACCAACGAGATGTCTAGGATACCCGATACACGGGAACCTACTTTTGCAAGGAATTAAGTATTTTGTAGGGATCAATGTACTGAATGTATAACTTTTATTAGATCCTTTTTCTTTAAAATTTGTGATGGCTATTAGAAGTATAAGAGTGCAAACTCATGTCCATGTATATATATTTTTAATATGAAGTTCAAATCATACAACCTTAATATTATGTGTTTGTGTAAGATTCGCTTTTGAATGAACTGTTGATTGTATGGATTGTATTTTGATGATGTGAGGATTCAAGTTCTTTGATTACCGGCACCATGTGTATTAAATATATATATATATATATATATATATATATATATATAAATTTACTATTGTTTTGGGCTTAGAAAGCCGGGTTGTTACAGTGTCCGAGGGTCTCTCAACCACCGCTTGTCGTGGTGACCGTCGTCGAGGACTCGATTTTGGGCCAACCGCGAGCGGGAGACCAGTATCCGCCCCGGCCCTCGTGAGCTGAGGGGAGTGGGGGCGACGATGTGTGACACCCAGGCAGACGTGCCCTCGACCAAGAGGCCTCGGGTGCAACTTGCGTTCAAAGACTCGATGGTTCACGGGATTCTGCAATTCACACCAAGTATCGCATTTCGCTACGTTCTTCATTGATGCGAGAGCCGAGATATCCGTTGTCGTGAACCTGCTGCAGCGAATTAATATTCGCTGCCGATTTGTGTGTTGCGCAGCGAAATTCTGTTTCGCTGCCGCAACTGAACCTGCTGCAGCGAATTAATATTCGCTGCAGATTTGTGTGTTGCGCAGCGAAATTCTGTTTCGCTGCCGCAACTGAACCTGCTGCAGCGATTTGATATTCGCTGCCGATTTGTGTTTGATATTCGCTGCCGATTTGTGTGTTGCGCAGCGAAATTCTGTTTCGCTGACGCAACTGAACCTGCTGCAGCGAATTAATATTCGCTGCCGATTTGTGTGTTGCGCAGTGAAATTCTGTTTCGCTGCCGCAACTGAACCTGCTGCAGCGATTTGATATTCGCTGCCGATTTGTGTGTTGCGCAGCGAAATTCTGTTTCGCTGCCGCAACTGAACCTGCTGCAGCGAATCCATATTCGCTGCCGATTTGTGTGTTGCGCAGCGAAATTCTGTTTCGCTGACGCAACTGAACCTCCTGCAGCGATTTGATATTCGCTGCCGATTTGTGTGTTGCGCAGCGAAATTCTGTTTCGCTGCCGCAGCTGAACCTCCTGCAGCGAAGTGATATTCGCTGCCGAGTTGTGCGTTGTGCAGCGAAACTGTGGCGCCAACAGCGGTGCAGTTCTCGCTGCCGAACTGGCAGCCTGCGGCGAACCAGTTCTCGTTGCCGAATTGGGCAGCCCGCAGCGAACCAGTTCTCGCTGCCGCTTCCTACAATAAGCCTCCTAGGCAGGAATGACTTAAATGCTAATAACAATTTCATGATATGATGGTGTAAAATAGGGAACACTTGAATGTGAACATATGAACTATTGAAATAAGTGTGATGATGAATGTGATTCAAAAATAAAATAAATACAACTGTGCTGATTTGTGACCATTGATGTCTTAGGTGGTGCGGTCGGGATTGGACCATCATCAAGACAGGAACGACCCACAGGTGGAGCAGGTAGGTGACTTGCACCTTTCTTTTTCATACGTTGAATCTTGGAATATTTTAACTTGAGTACTACCATATTGTGAGAACCGATATTAAATTGTCGAACGCTGAATTGTTGATAAAAGACTGATTAGCTTCGGCTAATGGCATCCAAACGGATGGCCGGGACAAAGAATGATTAGCTTCGGCTAATGGCGTCCGAATGGATGGCCGGGATGAAGGACTGATTAGCTTCGGCTAATGGCATCCAAACGGATGGCCGGGACAAAGAGTGATTAGCTTCGGCTAATGGCATCCGAATGGATGGGCGGGACAAAAGAGTGATTAGCTTCGGCTAATGGCATCCGAATGGATGGCCGGGACAAAGAATGATTAGCTTTGGCTAATGGCGTCCGAATGGATGGCCGGGTTAAAAAGGGATGATTTCGCTGCCGATTGTGGATCGGCAAAGACGCAGTTCCGCTGCCGATTCTGGATCGGCAGCGACGCAGTTCCGCTGCCGATTCTGGATCGGCAGCGACACAGTATTCGCTGCCGATACAGAAATCGGCAGCGACCTAGTTTCCGCTACCGATACAGAAATCGGCAGCGACGCAGTCTTCGCTGCCGATACAGAAATCGGCAGCGACCCAGTTTCGCTGCCGATTCCTTGATCGGCAGCGATGTAGTTTCGGCTGCCGATTTTAGGATTGACAGCGACGCAGCTATCGCTATGGAATCCGAATGGATAGCCGGGACAAATAAACGACTAGTTTCGGCGAATGGCATTTGAAAACTTGTGTATCTATATGTACTACTAATTGTTACATCAAATACATGAAGAAATTATAAATGTTAATGCTTATTTAATTGCTAGGCCGTTAGTTACCATTATTATTATTATTAAGTATTTGTTTTCTCTTAAATGTTTTGTACTGCTGCAGGGACGTCACACCAACGAGATGTCTAGGATACCCGATACACGGGAATCTACTTTTGCAAGGAATTAAGTAGATGCATTCTAACTCACAATTTATTTTGAAGGGATCAATGTACTAAATGTATAACTTTTATTAGATCCTTTTTGTTTAAAATTTGTGATGGCTATTAGTAGTATAAGAATGCAAACTCATGTCCATGTATATATATTTTTTAATATGAACTTCAAATCATGCAACCTTAATATTATGTGTTTGTGTAAGATTCGCTTTTGAATGAACTGTTGATTGTATGGATTGGATTTTGATGATGTGGGGATTCAAGTTCTTTGATTACCGGCACCATGTGTATTAAATATATATATATATATATATATATAAAAAAAAAAATTTACTATTGTTTTGGGCTTAGAAAGCCGGGTTGTTACAGATTGGGTCCTCAACCTCCTCTTCAGCCTTCTCCTGCTCAGCCACAGGTGCAAACCCAACAAGATGTTGCCATTCCTGTGGGTTTTACAGGAGATGTTAGGTCTGAAGTTGCTCTTGAACCTACTAATGTCTGGGTTACAGTGGAATCCAGACGCAAATCCAGAAAACAGGATAAGGGTAAGGCGGTAGTGGCAATTGAACCCGGGGTGGAGACTATTCCTATCCCTTCCTCTTCCCCTGTTTGCTCTGGACCTGACCAAACCTCCGCTGAAACTACTCCACTGGTGGCATCCCCTTGTGTAGCTGGTGTTGGGGCTTCTTCCCCTCCTTGTACCGTAACCTTAGCTCAGCCCCCTTGTGCTGGCAATGAACACTGTCACTCCCCCCCCCCAAAATAATTCTGTCTCTACTGATGATGCTGCTCATCTGCATGGTCCACCTATCCCTTCTCCTATAGTGGAGGTGTTGGCCCAGAGTTGAGTCCAAACTCGAAACCAGAAGAAGCGTGGAGGCAGGGAGAGGACTTCCCCTCCACGTGCATATTGATGATCACTTTCAGGTGGTATCAAAGAGGCCTTATTGGTGCAGCATGAGGTTGATTGCCTCATGACATATTTCTGTAATATCTCTGTCTGGGAGTCTTATGGGATGCCATTTTGGTACTGTTCCAGTTGGGGTTATTTGATTGGGATCATAGGTTCTCGCTGGGTGCTGCTGCCCTCTGTGTACTAGGAATACTATGTGTTTCTCTTGTGCATGCAGGGTGTTGTTGCCTTGTGTATTGCCGCTCCACAACTACATGGTTCATGCATTTTGGTTTCACGTGATTCATCTTGCTGCTGGGGCCCCCGGTCGGCTTATGAACTATTGCTGCTGGTGGCTGTCTTTCTATGCTGTTAGCTTGTATTCCTGTATTGTTACTGCTTTTGTTCCCTTCGGTTTCAAACGAAGGCTGATTTCTTAGACTGTTTTTCTCTTATACATGGTGGGAGTCTGTTCCCACAGGATTGTTTGTTTCCTTTACCTGGATATTATTATCCAAATGTACTGCTGGTATCCAGCTTGTATCGCAAGCTTGTCTTGCTCTTTTTGATCTATATACTTCTAACATTTGATCAAAAAAAAAAGAGCTCTCAGTTGAATTCAAATCTTTTGTCTCTCTTCTCTCGGTTTAACTTCCAAGAGAAGTTTTGGATTATTATCTCCCGACACCCAGTTCAATGCTGTGCTTTTCTTAGATCTGGAAGTGGTGGACCAGTTCCTGCCTCTCCCACTTCCTAATTTAGGGCTAGCTTGATCTTTAAGGGGGTTCACCTCCCTCTGCATCATCATGGGGTTCTTCCCTCATGAATTGTTCTGTCTCCAGTCTACGTGCTGGTTCACTGCTCTGTCCTTCCCTGGGTTAGCGTTAGCTGTTGTTGCTTTCTGTTCCATGCATTGCTGTCAATAATGCTCGTCTACTAGAGCCACGGGCATGCTTAGATGGTCTACATTCCTGCTTATTGGAGTTGGTGGAATCTGCTTTGCTTGTTGTCTCTGTGAATGTTGCTTGTTGATAGTCATATGGTCAGCTAGTACATAGCATGCGTTGCTCTTGGTTGGTCTATTGATTTGGCTGCCCTGCTTTTGGGTTGGGTGGTCCGTGGCTGCTATCTTCACAAGCTGTTATCTGTTGAGCTTCTCCGGATTGGCTTGTTGGGATTTCTTGTAGTCCTGCTTATAAGGTTGTTGTTGCTGATATAGGCAGGTTTCAATGATGTGCTCTTGTCGCTGCAGCTGGTGTGTTGTCTTGACCTGCAGGTTCTCTGCAGATTGCTTGTGCTGTTGGACTGGCCCTCTTGGGGCAGGTTTTAATGCTTGCTCTATTCTTCTCTAGTTTGTGCTTTGCTGGTTCTAGCGGGTTGGCCTGAGCTTCCTTGATGGTAGTGGTTGGTTTGTGTGTGCATCTCAGATGTGAATACTTGGTCCCTCCGCAGCTTTGCGCAATTTATTGATGCCATGGATTCCTTCAGTTTGGGTGAGGGTCTCTCCCCAATTGCTTGGACTACCGATGTATCTCTGGCGTAGCACTGCTAGTATGCTGGTTTGATTGAAGGATATTGGGGAATTTTTCATTCTTCAGCTCACTTCTAAGTGCTGGATAGAGACTATTCTCGTATCAATCAAGTAAATGTTGTGGTATGGATCAGGGCTTCTGGAGACGCTGAGCAGATGGTTCACTACTCTTGTGTTGCTTGGTAACGAGCTATGGTTGGGTGAGGGTCTCTCCCCACATGCTTTGTCCTCTTCCCTGTTACCGTTCCGGTGCAGCTGGTTTGCTTTTCTGGTTGCTGCCGTATGCAGCCTGATATGCTATGCTTCCGAAGCTGGCTGGACAGCTCTGTTTTTGAAGCTGGCTGGTATAATGGTTTGCCAGAGATGTTATATGCTTCTCTGGCTCTTTTTGGGTGCTGCTTCTTGCAGCTTGGTTTGCTGGATTCCTTCCTTGGTATGCTATGGGTTGCACGAGTGCTGATATAGTGCTGGGTTGCAAATCTGTGTTTACTGGCTAGGTTTTTAGATGCTACTGGTTTGCCACAATGGCTTCCTCGCTGGATGTGAGGCATTGCTTGGGACTAGTCTGGGTGAGGTTCTCTCCCCTCGTCCAAAACCTATGCCTCTTGTCTCCTTGGTTTTTCTACAGGTCTGATTCGGCTGGCCTCCCTCTATTGCTGCTATAGATACCAACAGTTTGGGTGAGGCTCTCTCCCCTTAAGGTTGGAGTGGTGCAGGGTTGGGTTGCTGGTGATGATGTGTGGATGCTTTCCCATGGTGGCCTGGTGCAGGGCTCTCTTGCTGCTCAATGCAACATTGCTCTGGAGTTGGTTGCTGCTATGTGTAGCCTTGTATGCTGTGCTTCTTGAAGCTGGCTGGAATGCTCTGTTTTTTGAAGCTGACAGGTCTAATGGTTTTGTTGGGTTGCTGCCATATGTAGCTTGGTATGCTATGCTTCCTGAAGCTGGCTGGATCACCTTGCTTTTTAAAGCTGGCTGAGATATAATGGGTTGCCAGAGCTGCTATATTCTTCTCAGGCTTGTTGGTTGCTTCTATATGCAGGTTGGTATGCTGCTATAAGCAGCTTGGTAGGCTGGGCTTCTTGAAGCTGGCTGGACTTATGGTTTGCTAGAGTTGGGTTTTCTTCTCTGGCTTGTTACTTCTGGGTTACTGCCAGGAGTCCATCTTCCCCTGCATGTTCCCCCTTTGGTGGGACTGCAGGTTGTGTCTGCTGTTGCCTTGGTTGCAGGTTTGCTGCTGCTGGGCTTTGGTTTATTGCAAAGGTTGAAGCTCTGTTCAGGGTTGGCCTTTGCTGCTGTACTAGAACAGGCTGCTGCTGGAGTCTGTTGTTGATGTTCTGCTCCTTGTCTCAGCTGCTGCCGTCTGCTGGGTTGGAAGGAGTCTTGCTGCTGGTTTTTGGGTCTCCTAGCTGCTGTTTTCATTGTATGCTAGTTTGATTTGCCTTATGGCTTTGATGCATGTCCAAGGGAGCCTGTTCCCTTTTGATCCAGGGAGTCTGTTCCCTTTACCTCCTGTTCAGCAAGCTTGTCTTGCTTTTGTTTTGGTCAAGGGATTTTGTTCCCTTTTCCCTTGTATTGCTGGTCTCCAGCTCTTTTTGATCTATACAATTCTTACATTTGATCAAAAAAAAAAAAGAAAGAGCTCTCAGTTGGCCATGCAGAAGTAAGGGTTTTCTAGAGAGAGAAGCTCCCGACTGTAAGTAAGAGATATTCTCATCTCACTGTACAGTGCTTCTTCTCTAGTTCTCGTCTTACCACGAAGCCTCTCTTCTATCACTAATGACTAAATCAAAGGCTAAAACATCGTCTTTTAAGACTACCCAAGGTGATTTCAACCTCCAGGTCCCCTGCCATGGGTCAGCTCCTCGACTGACTAGGGCTTTGTCTCGTAGTCGCTCACCGATTCACCACGGTGTCACCTCGCCCTCTTCTACGCCTAGAAGGAAGGCGGTTCTGGCCGATTTTGTTTCACCCTCCGGTGTTGCTAGGGTTTCAGCACAGCGCAAGACCAAACCCACGTAGAGGAACTCCACCTCCTCCGTCTCTCCTAGCGCTTACACTGAAGGTTCTTCTAAGAATCCCCGAACTCATCTTGATCCAAAGGAGTGTTTAGTTGGGTCTCATCAGGGCTCTCCTCATTCGGGTCTAGGCAACCCGACCCGAGGTTCCTCTCCTGTTCTCTCTTCTCAACAATCTTCGGGTCAAGATTGCTCCTCTTCTACACCTCCTAGTGGTGGCCCCTCTACTAGTGATCGTTCTAGGGCTCCGGCCACGCCATCATCGGCAGCTCATAGTGGCCCTGCATCAGTTATTCCACCAGGTAACCCAATCCTATCTCCTCCCCCGCTTGTCCATTTCCCTGACTTTGCACATTTGGAATCCTGTCATCTAAATGAGGCTGACCTAGGAGCAGCCATGCCCATGCTGCGGTTTTGTTTAATTGGGTATGTAGCAGGGAAATTCCCTGGTTATGCGTCTCTTTTGCACTTCATTAGTAAGCACTGGCAACATAAAGCCCGTTTCACAATGCACGATTCAGGATGGTTAATTTTTGCTTTCAATTCAGAATTAGAAATGCTTGAAACACTGAGTGCTGGCCCCTACTTTGTTTTTGGCCGGCCACTGATTTTGAAAATCATGCCTGAGTTCTTTGATTTTCAAGCCAATGACATGACAAAGCTGCCAACTTGGGTGAAACTTCCCAACTTGCCTTTAAGATGCTGGACTCCTTTGTGTCTTTCGAAAATTGGCAGCATGATTGGGAAGCCAATCCACTGTGACATCCCTACAGCAACAATGTCCAGGCTCTCCTATGTTAGGATACTGGTTGAAGTGGATCTGTTACAGGAACTCCCACATGCTGTCCAGGTTGTGTTGCCCAATGGAACGCTTCTCTCCCAACAGGTCACTTATGAATCCCTTCCCAGGTTTTGCACTAGATGTCGGGTTATAGGCCATTCTGCCAATTCATGCAACAGAGGCCCCAAGCAGAAGAAACGTCCTCATGTTTCTGAGGAGGCTGATGTTGTTGGGAAACAACAGTCTGATAGTGCAGACCCTCCTGCACCGCCCACTGCTGCTGATGTTGATGATCCTCTTAAAGGCCACTCTGAACGTAAAAGATCAAAGATTGTTGTGTCTGGTCCCAAGCAGAATCTGGATTCCAGGTGCACTACTGAAGCAGAAGCCACTCCTGATGTAGTGTCTCCTCCTGCACCGAAGGCAACTGATGCTGCTAGATCAAAGCTTGCTGCCTCTGGTACCAAACAATCTTCTAGCCTGGCTACTAAGTGCACTGATGCAGAAGAAACAGCTCCTACTATAGTGACTACAAGAAGGCAATATCTTACAAGAAGCCGAGTTGCTGTCACCTCTGATGGCACTCCTATTGAGAAACGCAAGCTCAAAGGCCCGACCATAGTCCTCATGTCCATGAGTAGCTCTGGCACTCCTTTATAGCTGCTCATTCTGTGTTTTAATTTGCAGGGGTTTATTCCTCTGTCAGCTGGTTGCAGGATTTTGGCCTGCTGGTTGGATTTTTGGATGCTTGATGTGCTTGTGGCCCTGCTGGTGGGGCTGGTTTAGATTCCTGTTATGTTTGAGCCCTGTTGTGGGGTCTCATGCTGGTGCTTTATTTTGGCTGGATTTTCTATTGGATGTTTATGTTGTGTTTAAGCCCTGTTGTGGGGTCCTTCTGCTTGCTGGTGTTTCTTGGCAGGTTGTTGTGCTGAGGGGCTTGTGGTCCTGCTGGTGGGGGCTGGTTCCTGCCTTTCCAGAGGGGGAGACAGCATCCGATCCTGGTGTGCCCTGCTGTGGGGTTTAGGTTGCATGTTTATGGTTTGATGTAGGCTTTTGGTTTGATGTCAGTGGTTCAGGCTTGATGCTGGCCCACTGTTGGATTCTTTTTGTTCGGCTTAGTGGGAGCATGTTCCCCTAAGCTTTCTGTTTCTCTATTTTGCTCTGCGTGAGGGCTGTTCATGCTTTGTTTATGGGTTGCTATTGCTAGGAGTGGTTCCTTGCGGGTTGAAGTCCCTGGTGCTTTTGCTGCCGGCTGTTCTCCTGGGCGAGGCCCTCCAGATGAGGCCTGTTTTGGACTGTTCGGTTTGTGTGATGGATTGGTTCCTCTTGCTTGTTGTCCTGCCTGTCCTGCCTGTCTTTGGATGGTAGGTTGATTCTGGATCAGTGTATAGGGGATCCTATCTTTGTGGCTAGCTTGTGCTGGGGAGCATGTCTCCCAGCACTCGCCTCTTGTGTTTTGCTATGGTCAAGGGAGTCTGTTCCCTTTGCCGGTGTATGTATAGTTCTGTTGGTTTCTAGCTTGTATCGCAAGCTAGTCTTGCTCTTTTTTATCTTAATATATTCTTACATTTGATCAAAAAAAGAAAGAGCTCTCAGTCAAAAAGAGCTCTCAGTTAGTCGAAAGAGAGAGAGTCTAGAGAGAGATGCTCTCCTTCTCCATGGAGTGGATTCCCTCTTGTCTGCTGGTGACCCTTGCTGAGTGATTCTTCCCTGTTCAGATCCCCATCTCTTCTCCGTTTCTCTGCTCCCACTTCACTGTCCTCAACCCATCTCTTCTCCGTTTCCCCGTTCTTTTCATCTTTTCCCGCCTGACCATTTTTTCAAATGGTGAAGAACAAGCGAAAAGCTACTTCTACTGTAGCTCGTAGACAAGACGCTTCGCCTGCTCATGTTGTTGGTCCCAAGATTCATGATCACGATGGTGATGGTTCAGTGATTCTAGCCCTCACGGCTGCTCCTGCCATTGAACCCGGTGCTGATCCCTATGCACCCTGTCCAGTTCCTCCCCCCTTGCCTCCATCTCCACCTCGTGATGTGGGTCCTAGTGCACCCCACCCAGCTCCATCGTTGGTGGTTGCCACTGGTTCCAAGCATTTGGATGCCGTTTTGGTGGACGACTGCACTGTCGTTTCTGATGATGAGATCCTGGATGAGGATCAGCTGGATTTTAACTATTCAGATGAAGAGTGTGTTGACTCCCCTCAAGCCCCAGCTCCTCTCCCTGCTCAGCATGTGCTCTCCCCTTCTCCTCCATTACCCGTTGAACAGTCACCTCCCCCCCCTCTCCCTCTGCCGAAGAGTGTGATGCCTTCCTCTTCATCTTCTGGGGGTGGAGAGCCCGCCCCATCCTCTGTGGCAGGTAAAACTCCCTCTGCTCCTCACAGTAGCAAATGGCGAGACCTGTTTTTTTCCAATAGATCTACTGTTTCCTACACCAAACTTCAAAACTTTTCCCTTAATCATCTCTCCAGAACTTGTGTTATATCCCCTGAGGATATTCAACCACAATTTGAAGTTTGGAAATTTTGTGTCGTGGGCTATGTTTCTGGAAAAAGCCCTGGTTTCAGAGCTCTGCATAGTATCATTTCTAATGTTTGGAAATGTGAGGCCACCCTAACCATCCATGAATCTGGGTGGCTAGTTTACAGATTTAAAGAGGAGGATAAACTGACAATCCTTCGTGGAGGACCCTATCTGGTGTATGGCCGGCCCCTTGTTCTTCGGCCAATGACACAATTTTTCGACTTCTCTAGTGCTGAGATGTCACGGGTGCCGGTTTGGGTAAAGTTCCCCAACCTTCCTCTGTGCTGCTGGTCCCCAGTTTGCTTATCGAAGATAGCCAGCATTATTGGGAAGCCTATTCAGTGTGACCAGTTTACCTCCAATCTCTCCCGTATGTCTTATGCACGAGTGTTAGTGGGAATCAATCTCCTTGAGGAGCTCCGTCACTCAGTAGAGATCACTTTGTTTGAAGGTCTTACCCTGCACCAAAAAGTTGTATACGAGACTCTGCCCAAGTATTGAAATTTTTGCCATGTTCTTGGCCATACTCGTCTCCTCTGCTCCAAGGCTGCTGCTAGTATCAACACTGTTCCTTGCCCTCAACCCCATGCTCAGACCGTCCAAGCAGGCAAAGGGACTGTTTTTGGTAGATTGGGTCCCCAACCTCCCCCCCAGGTTTCTCCTCCAATGGTGCACAGCCAGCCCCAGGACCATAACTTTCCAGTGGCTTCTGAGGTGAATGCAGGGCCAGAAGCTAATCTTGAACATCCACAAGTTTGGGTTACTGTCGAATCTAGAAAATCAAGCAAGCAGCGCAAGGGGAAGGCTGTGGTTGTCTCTGCGCCAGAGCTTGCTGACAACTCCCCTGCTACTCCCTGTCCCCCTGTTCGCACAGATACTGCTCAGCACTCCCCTAGACCAGATCCATTGGTGGCAACCCCTTGTGTTGGAGAAGATCGGGGTTCTTCTCCTACTCGCACTGCACCCCTGGCAGTGCCCCCATGTGAGGGTGAGGCTCACAACTCCTCCTCTTCCCGGCCAACTATTTTGGCAACTACTACTGGTGATACTGTTGTGGTTGGTAATTTTGTGAAGGTTCCTCTACTGGAAGTGGCTACCCAGTGTGGGGTCAGGACTCGTAACCAAAGGCAGCGTGGTCGTAGTGGAAGGGCTTCCCCTTCCCCTGCAAAACTATGATCATTTACAGCTGGAATATCAGGGGACTTAACAATCCCCTGAAGCAGCATGAGGTAGTCAGCCTCATGAAGAAGCATAAGATGGATATTTGTGGGTTGCTTGAAACGAAACTGCTCCCTTCCAGAGTTAGCTCTTTGCATAAATTTCGGCTTAGGCATTGGCAGTATTTTTCCAATGCAGACGTAGCTCACACTGCTAGAATTGTGGTCTTTTGGAATCCAAATACAGTACAGGTTGATTTGCTTGCATCCTCTCCGCAAGCTATACATATTTCAGTCACTTGTTTAATTTCTCAGATTAGCTTCATGGTCACCTTTGTTTATGGCTTTAATACCATCTCTGCAAGACGCTCTCTATGGGCGGATTTAAGAAGCTGGAACTCTAGTCATCCCTGGCTGGTTCTTGGTGACTTCAACTCCTTGCTTTCCTTTGCTGATAAACACAATGGTGAGGCTGTATCCTCATATGAGATCTCTGATTTTCGGGACTGTTGCTTTGACCTGGGCCTTCGTGATGTTAACTACACTGGATGCCACTTCAGTTGGACAAATGGGACTGTTTGGAGTAAGCTTGATAGGGTTTTAATTAATCCCTCATGGTCTTCTTTGCAGCGTCTTACTCATGTGCACTTTGAACCTCCGGGTGCATTTACTGACCATTCCCCTACAGCAGTTAGGTTGGATCCAAATGTGCAGGGTAGGCGTAATTTCAAATTCTTTAATATGTGGGCTACTCATGATCAGTTTCTGGAGGTGGTCTCCTCTTGTTGGTCTGCTCCTGTATATGGTACTCCAATGTATATTCTTTGCCGTAAACTCTAGCTCTTAAAGGGACCCTTGAAGCAGCTAAACCGGCTTCACTTTAGTCATATTTCAGAGCGGGTTTCTCGGCTTGAGTCTCAACTAGAGCATCTCCAATCTGCATTCGAGCAAGACAGGGATAACCAGTTTTTGTTTGAGCAGGACAGGCTTCTACGTTCTAAATTATCTTCTCTGAAGTTTGCGGAAAAACAGTTTTTCAGTCAAAAAATCAAATGCAAGTACCTACAGGACAGTGACAGAGGTTCTAAGTTTTTCCATGCCCTCATGGGTCACAACCATCGGAGGAATTTCATTCCAGCTATTACACGCAGTGATGGTAGGCTTAATAGTTCTCTCAAAAAAGTGGGTGATGATTTTGTGGCATATTATCACCAACTGCTTGGCACTTCGAAGTCCACGGCTCCTCTTGACAGTGCAGTTATAAGAAGTGGCCCGTGTCTTCCATCTAGCTCCCACGATTTTCTCATCTCCCCAGTCTCTTGTGATGATATTCGTCAGGCAGTCTTTAGCATTGAGAATGAGAAGGCCCCAGGTCCAGATGGCTACTCCTCTTTCTTCTTCAAGCAAGCTTGGTCTATTGTGGGAGGGGAGTTTTGTGCTGCCATCCAGGACTTCTTTCACTCTGGCAAGCTTCTCAAGCAGGTTAGTCACTCCATTATTGCCTTGGTCCCCAAATCAGAGAATGTCTCATCCCCATCTGATTTCCGTCCCATTTCCTGCTGTAATGTTATATACAAAGTGATGGCCAAGATTCTAGCTGGCCGTCTTGCCCAAGCTTTGCAGGGTATTGTCAGCCCCATGCAGAATACATTTCTAGGTGGCAGGTATATGAGTGACAACATTAATCTCGTTCAGGAGCTTCTTCGCCAGTATAGTAGGAAGCGCTCCTCCCCTCGATGCTTGCTGAAAGTGGATTTCAAAAAAGCATTTGACTCTGTTCAATGGGACTTTCTAGCTTGCCTTCTCCGCCAGCTTTGTTTCCCTGCCAAATTTGTTCTGCTCATTATGCAATGTGTTTCCTCTGCCTCTTACTCTATAGTAGTCAATGGTGACATCCATGGGTTTTTTTCGGGTCAGAGTGGAGTTCGGCAAGGTGACCCCTTGTCCCCGTATCTTTTTATATGTTGTATGGAATATCTCTCCAGAATGATCACACTTGCATCCCAGCAGGAGGGCTTTCATTTCCATTCAAAGTGTTCATTGCAAGGTATCACTCACCTGGCTTTTGCAGATGATGTTTTGCTTCTCTCTCGTGGTGATTCCTCTTCAGTTCTCTGCCTTCTCCAACAGCTTACTCTCTTTGGCCTGATTTCGGGCTTGGACATTAACCCACAGAAATCATTCATCTTCTTTGGGGGAGTCCACTATGTTCACAAACAATCTATCCTCACGCTCTCTGGCTTTAGAGAAGGGCACTTTCCCTTCACTTATCTCGGGGTCCCACTTAGTCCCCACCGACTATTAGCAAGCCAATTCTCCCCGCTTCTGCAGGATTTGTAATCGTCAGTTCAAGGATGGATTGGCAGACATCTTTCGTATGCAGGGCGTTTGGAGCTTCTCCGGTCTGTTCTCTTTGGGAAAGTCCAATTTTGGCTAAATATTTTCCCTATCCCTGCAATAGTGATGAGGAGCATTATTAGCATATGCAGAAACTTTCTCTGGACTGGGGATGCCTGCCGTGGTTCCTCAGCTCTCGTTGCCTGGAAGACTATATGCATGCCTAAACAGAAGGTGGACTGGGTTTATTTGATCTTTGTGCCCGTAACAGAAGCTTCCTTGGCAAGCAACTATGGCATATTCATCTTAAAACAGACTCAATTTGGATTCGCTGGATCCACCATTTTTACTTGAGCAGCGGCACCATATGGACTGTCCAAGCGCATCATTCCTCTTCCCCACTATGGAAAGCCATCATCTCTATTCGGGACCTTCTTCTCCAACACTGTGGGGATTCAGAGGGGGAGTGTGTCTCTTTGATGAGTAACTGGTCTGCTTCTGCATGTCCCTTTCTAGCCCATGCATACGATTTCTTCAGGCCGGTTGGTTCCACGGTCTCATGGAGTCAAGTCGTCTGGGAGCAGTGGTCCTTGCCCAAGCACAACTTCATACTTTGGCTAGCTGTTATGGGTAGACTTCGAACCCGTGACAGGTTGCAGTTCCTCCCTATTGACCCCACTTGTGCTTTCTGTCGGTGTGAGGAAGAGACCCATGCTCATTTGTTCTTCTCTTGTAACTGGACGGGGTGCTTGTGGGCAAAGATTAAATCTTGGCTTAGAATTGGCAGAAGGATGTTGTCCCTAAACAGTGCACTCCGGGGGTTGAACTCTAAGAGATCCAATGTAGAGTTTCGGATGCGGCGTGTTTCCTTGGCCATCACTGTGTATCTTATCTGGGAAGAAAGAAATAAGCGGGTCTTCGATGCAAAGTCCAAAGGAGTTGATACTGTTTTCAGGAGATTCCAAATCTTGTTTTATATTGTGTTCCATTTTCATGATAAAGATCACCTTCAACTGGCTGTCGAGTGATCATTTTGATGGTTGGCTGCAGGTCTCATCCTTGGTTAACTGGAGATTGCATTCTGTTGTTGTCGTCAGCAACTGGTTGTCCGGTTTCTCTGCCTGGTCCACGTCCAGTTCTTCATGGCCAGTCACTGCATACTCTGGCTTGGCTTTGCATGGTGCAGGTTTGGGCGTGCTTGGTGTAATGTTGCCATGCATGCAACTTCACTTGCTGAAGATTGTTGTCGGGCCCACCACTTTGGCTTTGTATTCTCCCTGGTTTTGGTGCTCACGGTTTATTCTTGAGTTTCTTCATTACGTGCCTGCATGGCTCATGCATTCTGGATTCATGGTTCACTGTTTGATGCTGGGCCCCCTTCTTTCTTCTTCGGGTGATACGTGTGCTTCAGTTTAAGGCTTCGAGGCTTTTGTGTTGGGGCTGTTAATTATATGGGAAGAGCAGTTGTCCTCTGTTGCTTGGTTGTCTAAGCTTTATTCATCTTGGCTGCTTCTGGGGTTGTCCTCCTCTCTGCATGGTGGAAGTTAGGTGTCTTTGCATGATTGGCTGATGTTATCCCTTCATGGTTGTGCTGTGTCTGCATGGCTCCTTTGTTTTGCGCAGATAAGCTGTTGAATCTCGGTTGGTCCCTCTATCCTCCTTGGCTGGAAGAGCTGCCCTTCTTCGGCTTTTCTCTCTGTCTTGGCTTGGCTGGCTAGCTGCTTTTGTTGACACTGGTCTGCCTTCATTTTAGCTGCTCTCTGTGCTGATTGGCTGTGTTGTTGACTTGTTACTGTTTTTTGTTTTCCTTTGGGTATAATTCAGGGTTTGTTCCCTTTAGTTATAATCAAAGGTTTGGTTTTATTAGTTTCTGTTTTTTCTGGTGCTTGTTGGGAGCCTGTTTCCACAGGCTTGTTCTGTATAGTTGTTTTTCTGGCTAGCAGGTATTTTCCAGCTAGTCTGAACTTTTTGATCTATATACTTCTAACATTTGATCAAAAAAAAGAAAGAGCTCTCAGTCTGTCAATCCTTACTATGTCTGGACCTGGTAAGTTTCTCTGTGTTGAGTCAAATTAAGCCGCAGGCTCCACTCCTGGTGGTGCCCTTCCGTCAATTCCTTTAAGTTTCAGCCTTGCGACCATACTCCCCCCAGAACCCAAAAACTTTGATTTCTCATAAGGTGCTGGCGGAGTCCTAAAAGCAACATCCGCCAATCCCTGGTCGGCATCGTTTATGGTTGAGACTAGGACGGTATCTGATCGTCTTCGAGTGTAACAACCCGGCTTTCTAAGCCCAAAACAATAGTAAATTTATTTATATATATATATATATATATATATATATATATATTTAATACACATGGTGCCGGTAATCAAAGAACTTGAATCCTCACATCATCAAAATACAATCCATACAATCAACAGTTCATTCAAAAGCGAATCTTACACAAACACATAATATTAAGGTTGTATGATTTGAAATTCATATTAAAAATATATATACATGGACATGAGTTTGCACTCTTATACTTCTAATAGCCATCACAAATTTTAAACAAAAAGGATCTAATAAAAGTTATACATTCAGTACATTGATCCCTACAAAATACTTTGTGATTTAGAATGCATCTACTTAATTCCTTGCAAAAGTAGGTTCCCGTGTATCGGGTATCCTAGACATCTCGTTGGTGTGACGTCCCTGCAGCAGTACAAAACATTTAAGAGAAAACAAATACTTAATAATAATAATAATGGTAACTAACGGCCTAGCAATTAAATAAGCATTAACATTTATAATTTCTTCATGTATTTGATGTAACAATTAGTAGTACATATAGATACACAAGTTTTCAAATGCCATTCACCGAAACTAGTCGTTTATTTGTCCCGGCTATCCATCCGGATTCCATAGCGATAGCTGCGTCGCTGCCCATCTTAAAATCGGCAGCCGAAACTACATCGTTGCCGATCAAGGAATCGGCAGCAAAACTGGGTCGCTGCCGATTTCTGTATCGGCAGCGAAGACTGCATCGCTGCCGATCCGGAATCGGCAGTGGAAACTGCGTCGCTGCCGATTTCTGTATCGGCAGCGAATACTGTGTCGCTGCCGATCCAGAATCGGCAGCGGAACTGCGTCGCTGCCGATCCACAATCGGCAGCGAAATCATCCCTTTTTAACCCGGCCATCCATTCGGACGTCATTAGCCAAAGCTAATCATTCTTTGTCCCGGCCATCCATTACTCTTTGTCCCGGCCATCCGTTCGGATGCCATTAGCCGAAGCTAATCACTCTTTGTCCCGGCCATCCGTTTGGATGCCATTAGCCGAAGCTAATCAGTCCTTCATCCCGGCCATCCGTTCGGACGCCATTAGCCAAAGCTAATCATTCTTTGTCCCGGTCATCCGTTTGGATGCCATTAGCCGAAGCTAATCAGTCTTTTGTCCCGGCCATCCATTCGGATCCCATTAGCCGAAGCTAATCACTCTTTTATCAACAATTAAGCGTTCGACAATTTAATATCGGTTCTAACAATATGGTAGTACTCAAGTTAAAATATTCCAAGATTCAACGTATGAAAAAGAAAGGTGCAAGTCACCTACCTGCTCCACCTGTGGGTCGTTCCTGTCTTGATGATGGTCCAATCCCGACCGCACCACCTAAGACATCAATGGTCACAAATCAGCACAGTTGTATTTATTTTATTTTTGAATCACATTCATCATCACACTTATTTCAATAGTTCATATGTTCACATTCAAGTGTTCCCTACTTTACACCATCATATCATGAAATTGCTATTAGCATTTAAGTCATTCCTGCCTAGGAGGCTTATTGTAGGAATCGGCAGCGAGAACTGGTTCGCTGCGGGCTGCCCAATTCGGCAACGAGAACTGGTTTGCCGCAGGCTGCCAGTTCGGCAGCGAGAACTACACCGCTGTTGGCGCCACAGTTTCGCTGCACAACGCACAACTCGGCAGCGAATATCACTTCGCTGCAGGAGGTTCAGCTGCGGCAGCGAAACAGAATTTCGCTGCGCAACACACAAATCGGCAGCGAATATCAAATCGCTGCAGGAGGTTCAGTTGCGTCAGCGAAACAGAATTTCGCTGCGCAACACACAAATCGGCAGCGAATATTGATTCGCTGCAGCAGGTTCAGTTGCGGCAGCGAAACAGAATTTCGCTGCGCAACACACAAATCGGCAACTGAACCTGTTCAGTTGCGGCAGCGAAACAGAATTTTGCTGCGCAACACACAAATCGGCAGCGAATATTAATTCGCTGCAGCAGGTTCAGTTGCGTCAGCGAAACAGAATTTCGCTGCGCAACACACAAATCGGCAGCAAATATCAAATCGCTGCAGCAGGTTCAGTTGCTGCAGCGAAACAGAATTTCGCTGCGCGCAACAATCATCACAGCAGAACACATTAATTCCAGCAACAACATCACATTAATTCCAGCAACAACATCACATTAATTCCAGCAACAACATCACATTAATTCCAGCAACAACATCACATTAATTCCAGCAACAATCATCACAGCAGAACACATTAAGTCCAGCAACAACATCACAGCAGAACACATTAATTACCCCCTAGTTAAAGCCAGCCCTCTACCATGATTTGTTAGATGTTCTGAAATTGACTTTATTTCACTTTTGTTTGCTTGTTCTCTTGGTTAATTTCAGCTTCCTTCACAACTGGCTTAGGTCTTAGATCAATTCTTTTCTTACGGTTTTTCTTCTTCATTTTCGTTTTTGATCTTACGGGGGAGAGGAAGAGAGTTTCATGACCCATACCTTCTGAATTTAACTAAGTTTGAGGAAGGGTTGACACTATTCAGCTGCTGGTTCTCCTCCTTCTTCTTCCTCTCACGTTTTCCAGCTCTCTTTTTCCTCTCCTCTATGCAGCTGCCCACTCCTCTCTCAAGGTCTCATCTCTCCCTCACAAGTTCACAAAGTAATCTCTACTGGTCTGATTCACGTTTCTGTTGTGAAAGGGGAAGGGAAGAACGGCATGCAGCTGCTGGATTTGGAAGAAGATGGGTCATTCTCTCTCCCCTCTTTGTATTTATACTACCCATCCAATGAAATGGGTTGTTTGGGGGTTGGTTTAGGTGTGTCCTTATCCTTGTTTGGTTTATCTAAAATCAGTTTTACCCCTCCCTCCCAGCTCTGCGTCACTGTTCATTGAGAAATCGGCAGCGAAAACTGCGTCGCTGCCGATTTCTGCATCGGCAGCGAAAACTGCGTCGCTGCCGATCAAGAAATGGGCAGCGAAAACTGTGTCGCTACCGATTTCTGTATCGGTAGTGAAGGCTGCGTCGCTGCCAAGTCCAGAATCGGCAGCGAAAACTGCATCGCTGCCGATTTCTGCATCGGCAGCGAAAACTGCATCGCTGCCCAGTCCAGAATCGGCAGCGAAAACTGCATCGCTGCCGATTTCTGCATCGGCAGCGAAAACTGCGTCGCTGCCGATTTCTGCATCGGCAGCGAAAACTGTGTCGCTGCCAAGTCCAGAATCGGCAGCGAAAACTGCATCGCTGCCCAGTCCAGAATCGGCAGCGAAAACTGCATTCATCATCATCTCTCTCTCTCTAAATATATATATATATATATTCCTTTGGGTGTTTACATTCTCCCCTCCTAAATATGAATTTCGTCCTCGAAATTTAAGAAGTTTCACACTCCATACCTGGTAGATCAAATAAATTGGGGTACTTTTTTCTCATCTCAGCCTCCCTCTCCCAAGTTTCCTCTTCTACTTGAGCATTTCACCATAAGATTCTAACGATGGGGATCTTTTTGCTCCGTAACTCCTTCACTTCTTGATCTAGTATCCTTATGGGCCTCAATTCCAGTGTTAAGTCTTCCTTGACCTCTACTGGGACCTGGGGTAGAACTCGGGCGGGGTCTACGTTAGCCTTCTTTAACAAGGAGACATGGAACACATCATGGACCCTGGCTAACTGTGGGGGAAAATCCACCTTGTAGGCTACTGGTCCAACTCGTTGTAAGATTTTGAAGGGTCCAATGAAACGGGGAGTTAACTTTCCTTTCAATCCAAATCGTAACATGTTCTTCCATGGGGCTACCTTCAGGAACACCTGGTCCCCCGTACTGAACTCGAGAGGTCTTCTCCTCACATCGGCATACTTCTTCTGTCTATCCTGTGCGGCTTTGATGCGATCCCTGATAATTCTCACTTTCTCCGTGGTGACTTGAACTAACTCTGCGCCATATAACTTCCGTTCCCCAATTTCCTCCCAACATAAAGGAGTTCTACACCTCCTACCATACAAGGCTTCATATGGGGCCATCCCTATTGTGGCTTGGTGACTATTGTTATACGTGAACTCCACCAATGCCATGTGTTCCTCCCAGTTTCCTCCAAATTCTAGCACACATGCCCGTAATAGGTCTTCCAAGACTTGAATGACTCTTTCCGATTGGCCATCCGTTTGAGGGTGAAACGCAGTGCTCATGTCCAATCTTGTCCCCAAGGCATGTTGTATGCTCGGCCAAAGTCGAGAGGTGAACCTAGGATCTCGATCCGATACAATGGACACCGGAATCCCATGAAGTTGTACCACCTCATTTATGTAGATCTTGGCAAGCTTGTCCACCGAGTCGGTCATCTTTACAGGCAAGAATAGTGCGGATTTCGTCAACCGATCCACAATGACCCATATCGCATCATTTCCTTTTCTCCCCTTGGGAAATCCTGACACGAAATCCATGGTGATCATCTCCCACTTCCATTCTGGAATTTGTAATGGCTGTAATGGCCCCGCAGGCCTTTGGTGTTCAACCTTGACTTGTTGACATATCCCACACTTTGACACATACTCAGCTATTTCCCTTTTCATATTAGGCCACCAATAGAGGTGTTTCAGGTCTCGGTACATCTTAGTGCTGCCAGGATGTATGGAGAATTTGGACTCATGTGCTTCTTGCAGAACCATGCGTTTGACTGTTTCGTCATCAGGCACGTACAACCGTTGTCCCATCATCAAGGATCCATCATCCGCTACTCGGAATTTCATTTCTACCCCGGCCTCCACATTCTTCCTAATCTTGGATCCCACCTTGTCATGGAATTGGGCATGTAGTATCTGTTCTCGATACGTTGGTCGCACCAATAATTGGGCTACTAACCCACCTCTTGCATCAAATCCCAAATCTGCACCCAACTCTTTTAATTCTGCCAATTGTCGCTCCTTTCCCACTGTTAAGCTTCCCAAGGAGGCTTTATTTTTGCGACTGAGGGCATTTGCCACCACATTTGCTTTCCCCGGGTGGTATTCTATGGTGCAATCATAATCCTTAATAAGCTCTATCCACCTTCTTTGCCGCATGTTCAACTCCTTTTGCGACATCAGATACTTCAGGCTCTTATGATCAGTAAAAATTTGGGTTCGAGACCCATACAAATAGTGTCTCCATATCCTCAAGGCAAATACTACAGCTGCCAACTCCAAGTCGTGCACCGGGTAGTTCACCTCATGAGTCTTTAATTGCCTTGATGCATAGGCGATCACCTTCCCATGTTGCATCAAAACACACCCCAATCCCTTCCCCGAGGCATCACTATATACCACAAAACCCTCGGTCCCTGAGGGGAGAGTTAAGACTGGAGCAGTGGTGAGCCTCCTCTTCAATTCTTGGAAGCTTGCCTCACATTCTTCCGACCACACCCACTTCTTATCCTTCCTAGTTAGCTGGGTCAAAGGGGTTGCAATCAGGGAAAAACCTTCGATAAATCTCCGATAGTATCCTGCAAGTCCCAGGAAACTACGTATTTCAGTGACCGAAGTCGGTCTTTCCCATTTCAAGACTGCTTCGACTTTTTGAGGGTCGACAAAAACACCTTCGGCTGAAATGACATGTCCCAAAAACGTCACTCTTTTCAGCCAAAATTCACATTTACTCAATTTTGCATATAACTGGTGATCTCTCAAGGTTTGTAAGGTTTGTCTCAAGTGTTCTTCGTGCTCCTTGAAAGAATTCGAGTACCCCAGTATATCATTAATGAATACCACCACAAACTTATCCAGGTATGGTTGGAAAACCCGATTCATCAAATCCATGAAGAGGGCTGGGGCGTTCGTCAACCCGAACGGTAACACCAAAAATTCATAGTGTCCGTAACGAGTTCTAAATGCGGTCTTTGCTACATCCGCTTCTTTAATCTTCATCTGATAGTACCCTGATCTCAGATCTATCTTCGAAAATGCCCTCGCTCCCTTTAATTGGTCGAACAAATCATCTATCCGAGGTAACGGATACTTGTTTTTCATTGTTATTTTGTTCAACTGTCGATAGTCAATACAAAGCCTATGGGTTCCATCTTTCTTTCTTACAAATAGGACCGGTGCTCCCCAAGGAGAATTACTGGGCCGTATGAACCCCTTGTCTAATAATTCCTGTAATTGAGTCTTTAACTCGTTCAGTTCTGCTGGAGCCATCCGATACGGTTGTTGGGCTATGGGTGGGACTCCAGGAAAAGTGTCTATAGACACCTCTACCTCTCGCTCCGGGGGTAGTCCTGGTAGTTCTTCTGGAAACACATCTGGGAAATCCTTCACCACAGGAATATCCTTCAATCATGGACCTTCATCATCTGAGTTTAAAATGTATGCGAGGTATCCCATACATCCCTTTCTTAAAAGTTTTTGGGCTGTTACCACCGATATTAAAGCATTCAGTTTGGGAAATCTCTCTCCTTCAAAAGTCATTTTCTCGCCCTTAGGTGTTTGAAAAGTAACAGTTTTAGCATAACAATCTATTAGTGCCTTGTATTTACTCAACCAATCCTTGCCTAGTATTATGTCAAAATCATGCAGCTCTAAGGGAATCAAGTCTACTTCTGTTTCATACCCGGATAAACTAACCCCCACATCCACATATACAATATTTGTTTCAACCATGTTTCCCATTGGAGTTCCAATTACAAACCCCTTCTCTACTATTTCTACTTCCTTTCTCAATTTAGTGACACTTCTCTTAGCAATGAATGAGTGGGTGGCACCCGGATCAAACAATACATGCATATTAAAATCATTCAACAGTAGTGTACCTGCCACCACATCCGATGCAGCCCTGGCCTCCTCCTGTGTCAGGTGGAAGACCCTCCCTGGGGTCCGATCATTTTGTGCCCTCGGCTTCCCTCGACTGGAGTTTGCCCCTGATTGAGAAGATCTCACTGGCCTATTAACGGTGACTGACTGCTGGTGGCTCTGACTGGGCTGTCTATAGCTCTGTACTTGTCCGGTGTTTCTTTTGGGGCAGTCCCTCTTATAATGACCTTTCCCACCACAGTAATGACACCCTTGGCTAAGATACTGGCAGTTCCTCCACCTATGACCCTCTCCTCTGCACACAAAGCATCGCCCAGGGGAAACTGAGCAGTCCCCAGGGTGTTTTTGTCCACATTTTACACAAAAAGGATAGTCAACTCCCCTGCGGTCACCGGTCCCAGTTGAAGAGTTTGCCCTCGAGTGCGACTGTCCCGCCATCATTCTCCCACTTGACTGTTGGTGAGGCAGTAATATCAAACTCCCCTTCTTTCCGTGCTGCTCAAACACTCCACTTTTTCCTTTCTTCGGGTGCGGTGGTCTGCCGCTGAAATAGTCCCCATCTCTCTTTTTGCTTATACTCTGATACCCCCCTTGGCTTTCTCCAATACATGCCTCCAGAGCTTGTGCAGCCTCAATCAACTCCCTCACCGATTTAAATCGCAAGGCGATCAATCCTTGTCTCAAATCCTATAGTAAACCATCTCTCAACTTTTCAATCATATGTTCCTCTGTCGGCACATAATGTGGGGCGAACAATGAGAGGTCATGGAATCTCCTTTCGTACTCCAATACTGACATATCACCCTGTCTTAATGCTAAGAACTCTTGTTCTTTCACCTTGCGATGATACTTGGAATAAAACTGATTCTCAAACTCTGTCTTGAAATCACTCCAAGTTAGGGTCTCAGTCGCACGCCTCAGCTGAACTGTTTCCCACCATGTCATGGCCCTATCAGATAGTAACTGGGATGCACAATTTACCCTCAAACCCTCGGGTATGCTTATTTGAATCATTGTCTTTTCTACCTTCCTGATCCATCTTCCAGCTATCTCTGCATCTTGTTCCCCCATATACGGTTCACAGCCCATTTCCCTCATACTCTTGACTAGTCGCACCAGTGGTACCACATTATCCATGGTCATGCTGGTCGTAGGGGCTGCTGGTGGAATCTGCGTGGTAGGGGTTGTTTGTGCTGCTGAACTAGCCATGCCTTCCATCACTGCTTTAACTATTTGTACAAGGAGTCCTGCATCTACATATTGTGGGGGCACACCAGTTGGAACAGTAGATGGCTGTGCTTCTGATCTTTCTCGCTGCTCCGTTGCGACTGGGGGTGTTCCCTCTGTCTGATGAGACCTCGGGCCTTCTCCTGCCACCGTA
>NW_026291145.1:65000-72500 GCF_000002775.5 Populus trichocarpa
TAAACACATCATACTCGCAAGCATGTTTTCATGAAATTCAGACACTCATCGCAAGCGTCCCCAAGGTGTCCGTCCCTCTTCACGAAATACATCAACACAAAATCCCTTCGAAGAACCACATGAGCTCCCATACGAACATCTAGTTCTCCAACCATTCTGCGTGCCCAAAACTGCAAGTATAAAATTAAATATTGCTTACTTGTCCGTCGTACAACAATCAACTCTTCCTGCCGAATTCACCTCTGCCCATGCAAGGCTGCCGCTGTCCATCGCTGTCGAATTCTATGCAGTGTGTTTTTCGTTGGCGCATCCTCACGCCTAGAGTTCTCTTTTCGTCACCATGATCTGTCCATCATCAAAGTTACGAAACTCCTCCCATTCTGCCTTGCCCAAGGCAGTTTGGCCACGCCTAAGTCCTCAACGACTAGGCTGGCCCCTTGCCACTAACTCTTTTACTTAGTGTTGAGCACATGTATAGGATTTACGTATGCCGTTCCTTCTCCATCCTTTTCCACGGAAATAACACTAAGTTGTGCTCTCAGCAGGCAATCCCTTGCGACGTGCTTCCCCTCGCAAATAAAACAGCCCGAACTTGATTTCGAAACCTTTTCCTTGCCTTTGGCTTCTGACTTCCCATTGCCATCAGCCTGTTTAGGTTCTCCTCCACCAAGTCCTTTCTTCTTCTTTTTCATTTCATACCTGTCCATCATTGGGTACGAATCAGAAGATGCTCCAGCATTCCCTTTGTTAGCGCCTGCTCCAAAATCTGCCAACCCATCGGCAGCCGAAATGGCCGAAGACAAGTCTGAAACTTTCTGCCTACGCAACTCCAACTGTGCCCACGGCTGAAGTCCTGACAGAAAATTGAACATTCTGTCCTCCTCGGACATATTATCAATATCCAGAATTAAAGAACTAAATTTCTTCACGTAATCCCTTACCGACCCATCTTGCCGCAACTTTTTCAAGTCTTCCCTTGCAATCCAGGATGTGTTGTTGGGCAGAAATTGCTCCTTCAACTCACGTTTCAGAGTCTCCCATGTCTCCACTTTTGGCCTACCAGCATTAAGATCCTCCTTGGACCTTGTCCGCCACCATAATTTTGCATCTCCCGTGAGATACATCACTGCGATGTTCACTTGCTCATCCAACCTGACCTTGGCAGCACTGAAATAGTGTTCCATATCCCACAAGAAATTATCTAATTCCTTGGAACTTCTAGCACCCCCAAAAGCTTTCGGTTCTGGAATTTTGGGTTTAGACATACATGTACCAACAAAAGTGTTTGCCACAGCCTTTTTCAAGATTGCAATTGCTTCCTCCGCAGCTTCCAACCTTTCACTCGTTTCTGCCGCAAGACTAATGTACAAGCTTTCAGTCCGTTCAGCACTTTCAATGGCTTCCCCCAACCTGTCATTGATAGAACGTTGTTCTTCATCCTCTGAAATTGGCCCTATCAACTCTTCAAGTCGAGTCAGTCTCTCTCGGATTGCCTCCATACCCGCTGGCATAAGACTTCAAGTCAACAATTTCGCAAACTATCACCACAATAGCTTCAGCAAATCAGTCCTTCGATCTGCCCACAGAACGATCTCGTTGTTCTGCCAAGAATGCAACCGCGCTCTGATACCAATTTTCACGGGGTAATTTTTCGCTCCGCGAAGAAACCCGTGCGGCAGCCTAGTCCCTCGCTAGACTCAGCCTTCCCTCGCCAATCCCACTCGTGTTTGCCTAGTAACTAAGTGTTTCCCTCACCCGAGAGGTTTCCCCACTTTCCCAAGTTAGAAGACAAGCAGAATACAC
Source organism: Populus trichocarpa (assembly GCF_000002775.5). Taxonomy (NCBI): domain Eukaryota; kingdom Viridiplantae; phylum Streptophyta; class Magnoliopsida; order Malpighiales; family Salicaceae; genus Populus; species Populus trichocarpa. The sequence continues at coordinate 66,804 of NW_026291145.1, forward strand.
AAGAAGATAGGATAATCAAAGTACACAACAAGCTTTATAGGAACTCTTTCCCAACCTTTATTGATCTCGTAAACAAAGGAAACTTTACACAAATCCGTATGTGTGTTATGCATAAAGATTGCATGCTACACCAAGCTACTCTCTCTAATCTCGTGCTCTACATGCATTCCATAACCAAGAGCTGCAGCCACTATTTATAGACAAGCATGTGAGCTGCAAGGCTCACCCATGATCTCCTATTTTTAAGGACATAGTGGGGCACTTTCTCCCCCATGATCTCCATGATCTTAGTGGCCTATTTTCCAGCAAGTGATGGGGCATGATCCCACGTCTCAGCAGCTTGGAGAGCCCAGTTATGCTCCCACGTTCTGCCCCCATGATGCTGCCACTTCACCCATGTTCTGCCTGTCCACAAGGCAGTCCCAACTGCTTGTTTTGCTGCGTCAGCTGTTGAGTCATTTGTATGCCTTGGACAGTCCTTCATCCAAGTTTTAGATCGTGCCAAGTCGAGGCCCTGACTAGCACAAGCTGCTGCGCTCTGCCGAATTCGCATCTGCGTGCAGGCTACCAATTCCTGCGCTGCCGAATTCGCATCTGCGTACAGGCTGCCAATGTCTTCGCTGCCGAATTCCTCGACAGCCCCCATTCTCGTCAGCCTATGCCCCTGACGAGTTTTCCTGCCTGGCTTGGACATTCCATCGTCAAGCCAATGTTCGTCAACAATCTGCGCTGCCGATTTTCCTTTGACGAACCTACAGCCGCATAAATCTGCGCTGCCAATTTCTCCCACTGTTGGCATGGCTGCCAGCCCCTTAGGCCCTGTTTTGGACAGCCTGCCGAAGCGTGCACCTTGTGCATGTTTAACACTGTTACAGTAGGCCTCTATCCTACCATCGAAAGTTGATAGGGCAGAAATTTGAATGATGCGTCGCCAGCACGAAGGCCGTGCGATCCGTCGAGTTATCATGAATCATCAGAGCAACGGGCAGAGCCCGCGTTGACCTTTTATCTAATAAATACGTCCCTTCCAGAAGTCGGGGTTTGTTGCACGTATTAGCTCTAGAATTACTACGGTTATCCGAGAAGCAAATACCATCAAACAAACTATAACTGATTTAATGAGCCATTCGCAGTTTCACAGTCTGAATGAGTTCATACTTACACATGCATGGCTTAATCTTTGAGACAAGCATATGACTACTGGCAGGATCAACCAGGTAGCATTCCTTGGCGACACCACGACCCGCACGACCCCAGACGCCGATGAGACGAGGGGTCGAGACGGGTGAGGAAGTCGTTCTTATCGAGCACGAGAGACTTGAAATGGGCAGTCGCAGGGGCGGAGGCCCCCGCGCCGGCATCGCATTCTACATCCGAAAGCACGAGTGATCGCGCGTGGGCCAGTTCGGCGAGAGTCCGCTCGACTGGAACACGGGCGCCGCTGCTAGGCTCGCCCCGCGCCCACATTCGAATTCCACCGAAGTGGGTACGCAGCACAGGAACCCCGCCTCGCCGCAAGGCACCTAGGGCCTTGGGCTGAGAGTGATAGGGGCAGCGGGCCGACAGTTCGGTGCACCAGCACGGAGCCTGCCGACACGGACAACCCGATTACCGCTCATGCGACTCTGCGTACACGTGACAACAATCCCGACGAGCGAACCACAGCCACGAGAGCAAGTGGAAACACCCGAGCGAGATCGTGCCCGCACCGCTGGACGCGAAGGATCTCGAAGGGACAAGCAAGCAACAAGGCGGACGCGAAGGATCTCGAAGGGACAAGCAAGCAACAAGCCGGACGCGAGGGATCTCGAAGGGACAAGCAACAGGCCGCGGGGGGACACGATGGGGACAATCATGCGGGGGGCTGTCTGCCCCAGCTCGGAAGACGGAGGCCAGGCCTCGGCAGCGGGCACGTCACGCCACGAGGTCGGGGATGGCGAGGAGAGCCAACGCATGGGCGCGCGCACGACAATTTAATGACACGCCCACGCCAGCGTAGAGCTCTCCTTGCAATCCCCGAGCTCGGCGGTCCGCACCAGACACGTCGGCCAGGCTTCCAACTTCTGAGCACGGGCAGCGACCACCGCCGCCGTGACGTCGCGGCAAGCAGACGGGCGCTTCGCAGCTGCCAGCACCTTGGCACGAGCACGGCAAATGAATGCCACGCCCACGCCGTGGATAAGCAGCCCCAACGCGCCCAGCGGCTTGGAGCGGGTCCCGAAGACGGTGGCTGGAATCGGGTCGTCGCCGGCCGGAAAACGGGTCATCGATGCCGGCGAAACTTCGGGCCATGAGGCCCCCCACTTTAGTTCGAGTGTAGCAGCAGCCCGCAAATCCCCCGCGGCAGGCTTATGGGCGCCAGGCCAGCACGCCCCATGGCCAGTCAGGGGGCACCCCCCTAAAGAGCAATAAGTGTTATTTCAGCTCTGGCAGGGGTAGACACTACTAGGTCCCAGCTGTCACCCCCCCTCTAAAAAATTCATTTCTTGGTATTTTGAGCTGAAATTTTGCACAGAGGTTGGCAAAAATCCAATCCACCTTTATTAATTTTTCCAGAATTTTTCGAGGTCGGGAAGTATTGGTTTTAATTTTCCAACCATTAACAATGAAGGAAATCCGCAAAAATAGGAACCGGCCCGGAATGACCCCAAATTCAGTGGGCAGCCTCAGAAAAATATGGCTGATTTTACTGGATTGATTTCACGTGGAAAGCACGACGTTTTCTTGTAGGAATGCGGGAAACCCGGCAGCTCGCCTGCCGCGGCCAGCGACGTGAGGCTGGCCCCAGCAGCGCCTAGCCTCTCCCCCGCAGGGGGCAGGCCAGAACGCAGGGGGCCAGGGCCCAAAGGTAGCCCCCCCCCGCTGGATGGAGAGTAAGCCAGCAGGGGCTGTCCCCGCGTCGCGCAGCGCGGCAAGGCTGCGGGATCTGCGTGTAGGCTGCCATTGGCCGCGGCAGCCCCTGTTTTCGTCAGCCTAGCATGGCTGCGTGGGCTGCAGGATCTGCGTGTAGGCTACCATTGTGTGTGGCAGCCCCTGTTTTCGTCAGCCTAGCATGGCTGCAGGATCGCGCGCGCGCCCGCCCAAGGGCCCCAGGCCCTCAGGGCCCAGGGCCTAGCGCGCGCGCGGTCTTTTTGGGGCGTCGACGGGCGCTGGCCTGGTGGCCGAACCAAGATGCCCCTTGAAGAGCAGAAGGTCGTCGCCGGCCGGAAAACGGGTCATCGATGCCAGCGAAACTTCAGGCCATGAGGCCCCCCACTTTAGTCCGAGTGTAGCAGCAGCCCGCAAATCCCCCGCGGCAGGCCTATGGGCGCCAAGTCAGCGCGCCCCATGGCCAGTCAGGGGGCACCCCCCCTAAAGAGCAATAAGTGTTATTTCAGCTCTGGCAGGGGTAGACACTACTAGGTCCCAGCTGTCACCCCCCTCTAAAAATGCATTTCTTCGGCGCTGCTGATTCCAACACTGCGCCCACCGTGTCTAAACCTGCAGTCTTTCTCGTCGAGCCGTGGACTATCCAGCCCGTCCAGACTCATCGCCAGCACCTGCTGCCGATTTCTTCGGCGTTGCCGATTCCAACACTGCGCCCACCGTGTCTAAACCAGCGTTGTTTCTTCACCGTGTCCCCTCGATGAATTTTCCTGCATGGCCTGGACAGTCCATCGTCCAGCCCATGTTCGTCGAAACATCTGCGCTGCCGATTTCCCCCCCTGTTGGCATGGTGCCGCTGCCCCCTTGTCAAGCCCTGGACTGTAAATCATCCAGACTCATCGCCAGCACCTGCTGCCGATTCTGCCGATTTCGTCGGCGCTGCCGATTCCAACACTGCCCCCACCGTGTCTAAACCAGCGTTGTTTCGTCAGCGTGTCCCCTGGATGAATTTTCCTGCCTGGCCTGGACAGTCCATCGTCCAGCCCATGTTCGTCGAAACATCTGCGCTGCCGCTTCTCCCCGACGAACCTGCAGCTGCACAAATATGCGCTGTCGATTCCCCCCTGTTGGCATGGCTGTCGCTGCCCCAATGTCCGGACCAACAGTCTTTTTGGTCAAGCCTTGGACTATCCAGTCTGTCCAGACTCACCGTCAGCCGATTCTGTCGACTTTGCCGATTTCATGGCGCTGCCGATTCCAACACTGCCCCCTGTGTCCAAACCAGCATTGTTTCGTCAGCTCTTCCCCTGACGATATTAACCCTGTAATAGTAGGCCTCCAATCCCGCCAACGGGAGCCAAGTTGATAGGGAAGAGAATTGAATGACGCGCCGGGTCATCGCACGCGGCCACCCGAGGAGCCTTTTTCCCGGCAGCCTCGGGAAAACTCTTGCTTTCACGGTCTTCGCCGCCTGTCACCACCATGGCAGGCCTCTAATCCCCACCATCAGCAGTTGTAGCCGACAGGGCAGATATTTGAAATACGCGTCGCGGGCTCGAAAACGGGTCATCTCACCCGGCCATTAATTGGAGCGTTTTTGGCTGGGCGAGGATGGGGAGATGGATCTCTTCTTCTGAAAAGGCGAACAATACATCGGGAGTTATGATGATAGGGCATGGAATTGAATGACTCGTCGCGGGTCGCCGGGTCATCTCACCCGGCCATCCCGAGGAGCGTTTTTCCCGGCAGCCTCGGGAAAACTCTTGCTTTCACTGCCCGCTGCCCAAGTCCCCACTTGCATCAGCCCACCACGCCAACAAGCCAACGCTGTCGAAGCAGACACTGCTGCCGAATCAGCCGACACTGTCCTGCGGGCTGCCACTGCCCCAGTGTCTAAACCTGCAGTCTTTCTCGTCGAGCCGTGGACTATCCAGCCTGTCAAGACTCATCGCCAGCACCTGCTGCCGATTCTGCCGACTTTGTCGGCGCTGCCGATTCCAACACTGCCCCCACCGTGTCTAAACCAGCGCTGTTTCGTCAGCGTGTCCCCTCGATGAATTTTCCTGCATGGCCTGGACAGTCCATCGTCCAGCCCATGTTCGTCGAAAAATCTGCGCTGCCGATTTTCCCCCCTGTTGGCATGGATGCCGCTGCCCCCTTGTCTAGACCAACAGTCTTTTTCGTCAAGCCCTGGGCTGTAAATCGTCCAGACTCATAGTCAGCACCTGCTGCCGATTCTACCGACTTTGCCGATTTCGCCGGCTCTGCCGATTCCAAGCCAACGCTGCCGAAGCAGACACTACTGCCGAATCCGCCGACACTGTCCCGCGAGCTGCCACTGCCCCAATGTCTAAGCCAGCAGTCTTTCTCGTCGAGCCGTGGACTATCCAGCCCGTCCAGACTCATCGCCAGCACCTGCTGCCGATTCTGCCGACTTCGTGGGTGCTACCGATTCCAAAACTGCCCCCACCGTGTCTAAACCAGCGCTGTTTCGTCAGCGTGTCCCCTCGATGAATTTTCCTACATGGCCTGGACAGTCCATCGTCCAGCCTATGTTCGTCGAAAAATCTGCGCTGCCGATTTTTCCCCCTGTTGGCATAGCTGCCGCTGCCCCCTCATCTGGACCAACAGTCTTTTCCGTCAAGCCCTGGACTGTAAATCGTCCAGACTCATAGTCAGCACCTGCTGCCGATTCTACCGACTCTGCCGATTCCGCCGGCTCTGCCGATTCCGCCGGCTCTGCTGATTCCAAGCCAACGCTGCCGAAGCAGACACTACTGTCGAATCTGCCGACACTGTCCCGCGAGCTGCTACTGTCCCAGTGTCTAAGCC
>NW_026291145.1:77500-95000 GCF_000002775.5 Populus trichocarpa
ATCTGCGTAACTTTTTTGTCTATCCTGGGCTTCCTTCATTCTCTTTTTGATCACCCTCACCTTGTCAGTTGTCAGTTGCACCATCTCAGGTCCCAAAAGCTTCCTTTCTCCTACTTCTTCCCAACAAATTGGGGTACGACATTTCCTCCCATACAATGCTTCATATGGAGCCATACCAATAGTAGTTTGATGGCTATTATTATAAGCAAACTCCACCAATGGCAGGAGATCCTCCCAATTCCCTCCAAACTCCAGCACACATGACCTCAAGAGATCCTCAAGAGTTTGGATGGTCCTTTCAGATTGACCATCTGTCTGAGGATGAAATGCCGTGCTCAGATTCAACTTTGTCCCCATTGCCCTTTGTAAGCTAGGCCACAATCTTGATGTGAACCTTGGATCCCGATCCGATATAATTGAAACCGGCACTCCGTGAAGTCTGATTACTTCATTTACATACAATTTTGCCAACTTATCCACCGAATCAGTCTTCTTCATTGGCAAAAACAAAGCAGATTTTGTTAGTCGATCCACAACTACCCATATGGCATCATTCCCCTTCTTTCCCCTGGGTAATCCCGTCATAAAATCCATAGAAATATCCTCCCATTACCGTCATAAAATGACTGTAATTCCCCTGCAGGTTTCTGGTGTTCTATCTTTACTTGTTGACAGATCCCACAATTCGACACAAATTCTGCTATTTCCCTCTTCATATTTGGCCACCAGTAGTTTTCCTTTAAATCCCTATACATCTTTGTACTCCCAGGATGAGTAGCAAATCGAGATTCATGAGCTTCTCTTAACACTTCATCTTTCAAAATCTTATCCTCAGGCAAATAAATTCGCTTACCCATAGCTATTAGCCCATCGGATAACAATTGAAATGATGTCTTTATACCCTTGTTTACCCTCTCCTTGATCTCTTTTACTTTGCCATCTGCTTGTTGAGCCACCAAGACCCTGTCTCGAAGCACAGATCGGATCTTTAACTGAGCTAACAGTGATCCTTCGGGCCCTACACTTAGCCGCAAGCCCATTTTCTTTAATTCCACTATACTTTATTGTTCCTTAAGCTCCATATCATTCATCACTGTTTTTCCCTTCCTACTCAAGGCATCGACTACTACATTAGCCTTACCAGGATGGTAATCAATAACACAATCGTAATCTTTTATTAACTCTACCCATCTTCTCTGCCGCATGTTTAACTCCTTCTGTGACATCAAATACTTCAAACTTTTATGGTCTGTAAAGATTTGAACTTGTGTCCCATATAAATAATGTCTCCATACTCTCAAGGCAAACACCACCGCTGCAAGTTCTAGGTCATGAACCGGGTAATTCACCTCATGCGACTTTAACTGTCTTGATGCATAAGCAATGACACACCCATTTTGCATCAATACACATCCCAGACCCCTTTTTGAGGCATCACTATATACCACAAACCCTTCTGTCCCTGATGGAAGGGCCAACACAGGAGCAGAAGTGAGTCTCTCCTTCAGTTCTTGAAAGCTTGCTTCACTCTTCCAACCAAACAAACCGGACTTCCTTGCGGGTCAGCTTAGTTAAAGGTGATGCTATGGTGGAGAATCCTTCAATAAACCTTCGGTAATATCCAGCAAGACCTAAGAAACTCCGGATTTCTGTCACGTTGGTAGGCCTTTCCCATTTTAACACGGCCTCAACCTTTCTTGGATCTACAAATATTCCTTCTGCGGATATTACATGGCCCAAAAATACCACTTCCTCGAGCCAGAACTCACACTTATCCAGTTTTGCATATAATTGATTTTCCCTTAAAGTCTATAGCACAACCCTTAGATGTTGTTCATGCTCCAAATAAGAGTTTGAATACACCAAAATATCGTCAATAAATACAACCACATATTGGTCCAGGTAATGCCGAAACACCCGATTCATCAAGTCCATAAACATGGCCGGAGCATTGGTTAACCCAAATGGCATCACCGAAAACTCGTAATGCCCATAACGGGTTCGGAAGGCAGTCTTTTGTATGTCTTGTTCCTTGATTCTCAACTGGTGATATCCAGATCTCAGATCTATCTTAGAAAATACCCTAGCACCCTTCAACTGATCAAACAAGTCATATATTCGTGGAAGTGGGTACCTGTTCTTCACCGTCACTTTATTCAATTGACGATAATCAATGCACAAACGAAGGGTGCCATCCTTCTTCTTTACAAACAATACCGGAGCTCCCCAGGGTGAGTTACTAGGCCGGATGAAGCCTTTATCTAACAATTCCTGAAGCTGGACCTTCAGTTCCGCCAATTCCATAGGTGCCATCCTATAAGGAGACTGGGCTATAGGAGAAACTCCTGGAATAGTTTCTATGGAAACTTCAATTTCTCTAACTAGAGGTAATCCAGGCAACTCTTCTGGGAATACATCTTGAAACTCCCTCACAACAGGAATACTAGCCAAACCTATGCTACCCTTTTCCAACTCTCTTACATGGGCTAACCAAGCAGAACAACCTTTCCTCAGTAATTTTCTAGCCACCAAGACTGAGATTACACAACTTGGAATTACCTTTCTTTCCCCTTTAAACACTACTCTTTTATCACCTATTCCTTGGATTGTCACCATCTTGGTGAAACAATCCACTTGTGCCTTATGTTTACTTAACCAATCCATGCCTAGAATCACATCAAAATCATATAACTCTAACGGCATAAGATCTGCCCTCAACTCTAATCCTTCAATATATAGTTTTACCCCTCTATAAATATCATCAATATGTATATTCTCTCCCAAAGGTGTACTAATCGTCACCCCTACTCCCAAGTTACTAGATAACACATGCAAGTTATTCACAATTCTATAAGATACAAAGGAATGACTAGCTCCAGGATCAATTAAAACATAAACTTGCATTGTATCTAACTGTAAAGTACCTGCCACCACATCAGGTACAGCTCCCACATCCTCGTAGGTCATGTGATATACCCGACCCTGAGTCCTTCCCTCCTGATTTCTAGGCCTCCCGCGTGTAGCACTCGTGCCTGACTGGGTAGGCCTGATAGGACGATTGACTGTCACCGATTGCTGTTGGCTCTGAACCTCAATCCTCTGACCATGGGCTCCCTCGGTAGTTCTACGAGGACAATCCTTCTTTCGGTGACTCGTGTCCCCACAATAGTAACAACCTCTTCCTACATGCGGGCACTCTCTCCATCGATGCCCCTCACTTCTACAGATATAACATCTCCCCGGCATCGCAGAGCAATCTCCCCGGTGTCGCTGCTCACACCTCTGACAAAAGGGATATACTGGTCCCTTTTGCTCTGTAGACCCTCCAGCAGTTTTGACTCCCTGTCTAGACTGTCCTCCCCAAGCTTCTCTTCCACTGACTTGTCTAGATCCTCCTGAGCTCCCTCCTGGGGTGAAACTCCCACCCCTTCTCTGGAACTGTCCTGATGATGGCCCGCTCTTCCCCTTCTTTGGGAGAGGAGGTCTCCCAGTTATAAACTCAAAATCTCTCCTCTTAGCTCCCATTGCCTGGCTCTGCTCGACCACTGGCTTCGGGGTATCCTTTATTACCCTCTCCATACCCTGAGCAGCACGTACCAATTCCCGTACCGACTGAAACTGCATGGCTATCAATATCATCCTCAATTCCCACCTCAGTCCATCACGGAACCTCTCCACCCTGTGGCGCTCTGTGGGAAGGTAAGTGGAGGCAAAAACTGCTAAATCCTGAAATCTCCTCTCATACTCCAGCACTGTCAAATCTCTCTACTTCAATTCCAAGAACTCCTGTTCTTTCTCCCTCTTATGCTCCCAAGAATAGTACCTCTCCTCAAACTCTTCACGAAAATCCCTCCATCTCAATACCTCCCCTGATCTCCTTTCTCTAATGGTCTCCCACCAAGAGTGGGCACCTTCAACCAATAGCTGAGTCACACAATCCACCCGTAGCTCCTCTGGCACCTGCATCTGATTTATAACTCTTTCCACTTTCCTCAGCCAATGCCCAGCAACCTCAGCATCCTCTTCACCCTGGTAAGTCATACAACCCATCTCTCTCATACCCTTCACCCATTGCACTATGGTGACTATTCCCCCTAATCTAGGAGTCGTATTGGAGGCCCCCGCTACCATTCCTGCTGCCACAGCTCTCACTATATGTTCTATAAAAGTAGGATCCAAAAATAGGTTTGATTCAGCTACTGGTGCCGCTGGTGGAGGTATATTATCTCCCCCCTGTCTGTCTGATCCCTCGGGCATGGATACATCTGCCTGACGGAACGATGAATCATCTCGAAGTCTCACTAACTCGCCCCCTTCTGAGTACACTGATGCTGCAGGTATATGAGAGGAGGTGTCTGCCAAGGGATCCCAGTCTGGATCACTTTCATTACGAATACTCTGGCCACTTCCCCGAACTGGGGATGGATCAGTCCTGGCTCCTTGCCTTGTTCTCACCATCCTGAAACACATTCCAAAACCATATAATCATTCCTATCCCCGGAATAGCAACTTGAGCTCTGATACCAAAATGTAACATCCCCCATTTCCGGGATAAAACCACAATCTCATGTCAATAGAAAAACAGAGTAGTTAATTTTTTTTATATATATACATATTCATGGTCTTCGTATTAACATCTACCAGAATTTCGACAGAGTCCCCCCTATACCGGAAGGTCCCAAGTTACCGACATGTAACCTGTTTACACTTCTAACAGTTCGCATCTCATAACTTAATTCCCGACCCAATCATCCTGGGTTTCAATTCCACAATTATACTCACACCTATCAACCATAATATTTATGATATGCATTATATAACAAAAATATCATTATGGATGGATAATTTAAATAAATATAAATAGACATGAAATATAGTTATATAAACTACAACGTTAAATTCATCCAATCAAGTTTAAACATTTATTATACAAATTAAGTTATACAACCATTTTCATGTTTACAAAATACAAGGGTATACTCCCTAGGACCTAGACTTCAAAAAAGAAACATAAGCTAGGATTCTACTCTTGTCGTGCATGCGATGATCCTGAAACAAAATACATATTATTGCAAGGTGAAATATTTCCATAAATATAACAATATGAATATCTAATAATTTCAACAGGGTAACATGCATTCATATTTCATTTACTTCTCCCTTCTAGTTTTTTTTTTTATTTAAAAATCTCTTCCTTATTCAAACTATTAATAACCGTTCCCTCTGCCACTATCAACCTTCATTCCAGACTTTATAAGATCAACGTTGTAAACACCCAAAGGAATATATATATATATATATATTTAGAGAGAGAGAGATGATGATGAATGCAGTTTTCGCTGCCGATGCAGAAATCGGCAGCGACGCAGTTTTCGCTGCCGATTCTGGACTGGGCAGCGATGCAGTTTTCGCTGCCGATTCTGGACTGGGCAGCGATGCAGTTTTCGCTGCCGATTCTGGACTTGGCAGCGACGCAGTTTTCGCTGCCGATGCAGAAATCGGCAGCGATGCAGTTTTTGCTGCCGATTCTGGACTTGGCAGCGACGCAGCCTTCACTACCGATACAGATATCGGTAGCGACACAGTTTTCGCTGCCCATTTCTTGATCGGCAGCGACGCAGTTTTCGCTGCCGATGCAGAACTCGGCAGCGACGCAGTTTTCGCTGCCGATGCAGAAATCGGCAGCGATGCAGTTTTCGCTGCCGATTTCTCAATGAACAGTGACGCAGAGCTGGGAGGGAGGGGTAAAACTGATTTTAGATAAACTAAACAAGGATAAGGACACACCTAAACCAACCCCCAAACAACCCATTTCATTGGATGGGTAGTATAAATACAAAGAGGGGAGAGAGAATGACCCATCTTCTTCCAAATCCAGCAGCTGCATGCCGTTCTTCCCTTCCCCTTTCACAACAGAAACGTGAATCAGACCAGTAGAGATTACTTTGTGAACTTGTGAGGGAGAGATGAGACCTTGAGAGAGGAGTGGGCAGCTGCATAGAGGAGAGGAAAAAGAGAGCTGGAAAACGTGAGGAAGAAGAAGGAGGAGAACCAGCAGCTGAATAGTGTTAAACCTTCCTCAAACTTAGTTAAATTCAGAAGGTATGGGTCATTAAAACTCTCTTCCTCTCCCCCGTAAGATCAAAAACGAAAATGAAGAAGAAAAACCCTAAGAAAAGAATTGATCTAAGACCTAAGCCAGCTGTGAAAGAAGCTGAAATTAACCAAGAGAACAAGCAAACAAAAGTGAAATAAAGTCAATTTCAGAACATCTAACAAATCATGGTAGAGGGCTGGCTTTAACTAGGGGGTAATTAATGTGTTCTGCTGTGATGTTGTTGCTGGACTTAATGTGTTCTGCTGTGATGATTGTTGCTGGAATTAATGTGTTCTGCTGTGATGTTTGTTGCTGGAATTAATGTGTTCTCCTGTGATGATTGTGCTGAAATTGATGCTGCCGATTTGTGTGTTGCGCAGCGAAATTCTGTTTCGCTGACGCAACTGAACCTCCTGCAGCGATTTGATATTCGCTGCCGATTTGTGTGTTGCGCAGCGAAATTCTGTTTCGCTGACGCAACTGAACCTCCTGCAGCGATTTGATATTCGCTGCCGATTTGTGTGTTGCGCAGCGAAATTCTGTTTCGCTGCCACAACTGAACCTGCTGCAGCGAATTAATATTCGCTGCCGATTTGTGTGTTGCGCAGCGAAATTCTGTTTCGCTGCCGCAACTGAACCTCCTGCAGCGATTTGATATTCGCTGCCGATTTGTGTGTTGCGCAGCAAAATTCTGTTTCGCTGACGCAACTGAACCTCCTGCAGCGATTTGATATTCGCTGCCGAATTGTGTGTTGCGCAGCGAAATTCTGTTTCGCTGCCGCAACTGAACCTCCTGCAGCGATTTGATATTCGCTGCCGATTTGTGTGTTGCGCAGCGAAATTCTGTTTCGCTGACGCAACTGAACCTCCTGCAGCGATTTGATATTCGCTGCCGAATTGTGTGTTGCGCAGCGAAATTCTGTTTCGCTGCCGCAACTGAACCTGCTGCAGCGATTTAATATTCGCTGCCGATTTGTGTGTTGCGCAGCGAAATTCTGTTTCGCTGACGCAACTGAACCTCCTGCAGCGATTTGATATTCGCTGCCGATTTGTGTGTTGCGCAGCGAAATTCTGTTCCGCTGCCGCAGCTGAACCTCCTGCAGCGAAGTGATATTCGCTGCCGAGTTGTGCGTTGTGCAGCGAAACTGTGGCGCCAACAGCGGTGCAGTTCTCGCTGCCGAACTGGCAGCCTGCGGCGAACCAGTTCTCGCTGCCGAATTGGGCAGCCTGCAACGAACCAGTTCTCGCTGCCGATTCCTACAATAAGCCTCCTAGGCAGGAATGACTTAATTGCTAATAACAATTTCATGATATGATGGTGTAAAATAGGGAACACTTGAATGTGAACATATGAACTATTGAAATAAGTGTGATGATGAATGTGATTCAAAAATAAAATAAATACAACTGTGCTGATTTGTGACCATTGATGTCTTAGGTGGTGCGGTCGGGATTGGACCATCATCAAGACAGGAACGACCCACAGGTGGAGCAGGTAGGTGACTTGCACCTTTCTTTTTCATACGTTGAATCTTGGAATATTTTAACTTGAGTACTACCATATTGTTAGAACCGATATTAAATTGTCGAACGCTTAATTGTTGATAAAAGAGTGATTAGCTTCGGCTAATGGCATCCGAATGGATGGCCGGGACAAAAGACTGATTAGCTTCGGCTAATGGCATCCAAACGGATGGCCGGGACAAAGAATGATTAGCTTTGGCTAATGGCGTCCGAATGGATGGCCGGGATGAAGGACTGATTAGCTTCGGCTAATGGCATCCAAACGGATGGCCGGGACAAAGAGTGATTAGCTTCGGCTAATGGCATCCGAATGGATGGCCGGGACAAAGAATGATTAGCTTTGGCTAATGGCGTCCGAAAGGATGGCCGGGTTAAAAAGGGATGATTTCGCTGCCGATTGTGGATCGGCAGCGACGCAGTTCCGCTGCCGATTCTGGATCGGCAGCGACACAGTATTCGCTGCCGATTCTGGATCGGCAGCGATGCAGTCTTCGCTGCCGATACAGACATCGGCAGCGATCCAGTTTTGCTGCCGATTCCTTGATCGACAGCGATGTAGTTTCGGCTGCCGATTTTAGGATTGGCAGCGACGCAGCTATCGCTATGGAATCCGGGACAAATAAACGACTAGTTTTGGCGAATGGCATTTGAAAACTTGTGTATCTATATGTACTACTAATTGTTACATCAAATACATGAAGAAATTATAAATGTTAATGCTTATTTAATTGCTAGGCCGTTAGTTACCATTATTATTATTATTAAGTATTTGTTTTCTCTTAAATGTTTTGTACTGCTGCAGGGACGTCACACCAACGAGATGTCTAGGATACCCGATACACGGGAACCTACTTTTGCAAGGAATTAAGTAGATGCATTCTAAATCACAATGTATTTTGTAGGGATCAATGTACTGAATGTATAACTTTTATTAGATCCTTTTTGTTTAAAAATTGTGATGGCTATTAGAAGTATAAGAGTGCAAACTAATGTCCATGTATATATATTTTTAATATGAACTTCAAATCATGCAACCTTAATATTATGTGTTTGTGTAAGATTCGCTTTTGAATGAACTGTTGATTGTATGGATTGTATTTTGATGTTGTGAGGATTCAAGTTCTTTGATTACCGGCACCATGTGATATATATATAAAAAAAATTTACTATTGTTTTGGGCTTAGAAAGCCGGGTTGTTACAGTTGGTATCAGAGCACTTGGTATGGATCCTGAGGATCATTAATAAATGTGTTGTTGCGATGAATTTCAGGATGGTACGCACCCGACAAGGGACACGAACTGAGCCACCCTCCTTAGAAAGGAGGGGCATGAACCGAGGTGCCCAAGGTTGGCAAGACGAAGATCCCTTAGATGATACGGCATCTCATGCTCCGATAATACCGCCCGAAACTTTGCAGGGGGAAGATACGGTGGCAGGAGAAGGCCCGAGGTCTCATCAGACAGAGGGAACACCCCCAGTCGCAACGGAGCAGCGAGAAAGATCAGAAGCACAGCCATCTACTGTTCCAACTGGTGTGCCCCCACAATATGTAGATGCAGGACTCCTTGTACAAATAGTTAAAGCAGTGATGGAAGGCATGGCTAGTTCAGCAGCACAAACAACCCCCACCACGCAGATTCCACCAGCAGCCCCTACGACCAGCATGACCATGGATAATGTGGTACCACTGGTGCGACTAGTCAAGAGTATGAGGGAAATGGGTTGTGAACCGTATATGGGGGAACAAGATGCAGAGATAGCTGGAAGATGGATCAGGAAGGTAGAAAAGACAATGATTCAAATAAGCATACCCGAGGGTTTGAGGGTAAATTGTGCATCCCAATTACTATCTGATAGGGCCATGACATGGTGGGAAACAGTTCAGCTGAGGCGTGCGACTGAGACCCTAACTTGGAGTGATTTCAAGACAGAGTTTGAGAATCAGTTTTATTCCAAGTATCATCGCAAGGTGAAAGAACAAGAGTTCTTAGCATTAAGACAGGGTGATATGTCAGTATTGGAGTACGAAAGGAGATTCCATGACCTCTCATTGTTCGCCCCACATTATGTGCCGACAGAGGAACATATGATTGAAAAGTTGAGAGATGGTTTACGACAGGATTTGAGACAAGGATTGATCGCCTTGCGATTTAAATCGGTGAGGGAGTTGATTGAGGCTGCACAAGCTCTGGAGGCATGTATTGGAGAAAGCCAAGGGGGGTATCAGAGTATAAGCAAAAAGAGAGATGGGGACTATTTCAGCGGCAGACCACCGCACCCGAAGAAAGGAAAAAGTGGAGTGTTTGAGCAGCACGGGAAGAAGGGGAGTTTGATATTACCGCCTCACCAACAGTCAAGTGGGAGAATGATGGCGGGACAGTCGCACTCGAGGGCAAACTCTTCAACTGGGACCGGTGACCGCAGGGGAGTTGACTATCCTTTTTGTGTAAAATGTGGACAAAAACACCCTGGGGACTGCTCAGTTTCCCCTGGGCGATGCTTTGTGTGCAGAGGAGAGGGTCATAGGTGGAGGAACTGCCAGTATCTTAGCCAAGGGTGTCATTACTGTGGTGGGAAAGGTCATTACAAGAGGGATTGCCCCAAAAGAAACACCGGACAGTACAGAGCTATAGACAGCCCAGTCAGAGCCACCAGCAGTCAGTCACCGTTAATAGGCCAGTGAGATCTTCTCAATCAGGGGCAAACTCCAGTCGAGGGAAGCCGAGGGCACAAAATGATCGGACCCCAGGGAGGGTCTTCCACCTGACACAGGAGGAGGCCAGGGCTGCATCGGATGTGGTGGCAGGTACACTACTGTTGAATGATTTTAATATGCATGTATTGTTTGATCCGGGTGCCACCCACTCATTCATTGCTAAGAGAAGTGTCACTAAATTAAGAAAGGAAGTAGAAATAGTAGAGAAGGGGTTTGTAATTGGAACTCCAATGGGAAACATGGTTGAAACAAATATTGTATATGTGGATGTGGGGGTTAGTTTATCCGGGTATGAAACAGAAGTAGACTTGATTCCCTTAGAGCTGCATGATTTTGACATAATACTAGGCATGGATTGGTTGAGTAAATACAAGGCACTAATAGATTGTTATGCTAAAACTGTTACTTTTCAAACACCTAAGGGCGAGAAAATGACTTTTGAAGGAGAGATATTTCCCAAACTGAATGCTTTAATATCGGTGGTAACAGCCCAAAAACTTTTAAGAAAGGGATGTATGGGATACCTCGCATACATCTTAAACTCTGATGATGAAGGTCCACGATTGAAGGATATTCCTGTGGTGAAGGATTTCCCAGATGTGTTTCCAGAAGAACTACCAGGACTACCCCCGGAGCGAGAGGTAGAGGTGTCTATAGACACTTTTCCTGGAGTCCCACCCATAGCCCAACAACCGTATCGGATGGCTCCAGCAGAACTGAACGAGTTAAAGACTCAATTACATGAATTATTAGATAAGGGGTTCATACGGCCCAGTAATTCTCCTTGGGGAGCACCGGTCCTATTTGTAAGAAAGAAAGATGGAACCCATAGGCTTTGTATTGACTATCGACAGTTGAACAAAATAACAATGAAAAACAAGTATCCGTTACCTCGGATAGATGATTTGTTCGACCAATTAAAGGGAGCGAGGGCATTTTCGAAGATAGATCTGAGATCAGGGTACTATCAGATGAAGATTAAAGAAGCGGATGTAGCAAAGACCGCATTTAGAACTCGTTACGGACACTATGAATTTTTGGTGTTACCGTTCGGGTTGACGAACGCCCCAGCCCTCTTCATGGATTTGATGAATCGGGTTTTCCAACCATACCTGGATAAGTTTGTGGTGGTATTCATTGATGATATACTGGTGTACTCGAATTCTTTCAAGGAGCACGAAGAACACTTGAGACAAACCTTACAAACCTTGAGAGATCACCAGTTATATGCAAAATTGAGTAAATGTGAATTTTGGCTGAAAAGAGTGACGTTTTTGGGACATGTCATTTCAGCCGAAGGTGTTTTTGTCGACCCTCAAAAAGTCGAAGCAGTCTTGAAATGGGAAAGACCGACTTCGGTCACTGAAATACGTAGTTTCCTGGGACTTGCAGGATACTATCGGAGATTTATCGAAGGTTTTTCCCTGATTGCAACCCCTTTGACCCAGCTAACTAGGAAGGATAAGAAGTGGGTGTGGTCGGAAGAATGTGAGGCAAGCTTCCAAGAATTGAAGAGGAGGCTCACCACTGCTCCAGTCTTAACTCTCCCCTCAGGGACCGAGGGTTTTGTGGTATATAGTGATGCCTCGGGGAAGGGATTGGGGTGTGTTTTGATGCAACATGGGAAGGTGATCGCCTATGCATCAAGGCAATTAAAGACTCATGAGGTGAACTACCCGGTGCACGACCTGGAGTTGGCAGCTGTAGTATTTGCCTTGAGGATATGGAGACACTATTTGTATGGGTCTCGAACCCAAATTTTTACTGATCATAAGAGCCTGAAGTATCTGATGTCGCAAAAGGAGTTGAACATGCGGCAAAGAAGGTGGATAGAGCTTATTAAGGATTATGATTGCACCATAGAATACCACCCGGGGAAAGCAAATGTGGTGGCAGATGCCCTCAGTCGCAAAAATAAAGCCTCCTTGGGAAGCTTAATAGTGGGAAAGGAGCGGCAATTGGCAGAATTAAAAGAGTTGGGTGCAGATTTGGGAATTGATGCAAGAGGTGGGTTAGTAGCCCAATTATTGGTGCGACCAACGTATCGAGAACAGATACTACATACCCAATTCCATGACAAGGTGGGATCCAAGATTAGGAAGAATGTGGAGGCCGGGGTAGAAATGAAATTCCGAGTAGCGGATGATGGATCCTTGATGATGGGACAACGGTTGTACGTGCCTGATGACGAAACAATCAAACGTATGGTTCTGCAAGAAGCACATGAGTCCAAATTCTCCATACATCCTGGCAGTACTAAGATGTACCGAGACCTGAAACACCTCTATTGGTGGCCTAATATGAAAAGGGAAATAGCTGAGTATGTGTCAAAGTGTGGGATATGTCAACAAGTCAAGGTTGAACACCAAAGGCCTGCGGGACCATTACAGCCATTACAAATTCCAGAATGGAAGTGGGAGATGATCACCATGGATTTCGTGTCAGGATTTCCCAAGGGGAGAAAAGGAAATGATGCAATATGGGTCATTGTGGATCGGTTGACGAAATCCGCACTATTCTTGCCTGTAAAGATGACCGACTCGGTGGACAAGCTTGCCAAGATCTACATAAATGAGGTGGTACGACTTCATGGGATTCCGGTGTCCATTGTATCGGATCGAGATCCTAGGTTCACCTCTCGACTTTGGCCGAGCATACAACATGCCTTGGGGACAAGATTGGACATGAGCACTGCGTTTCACCCTCAAACGGATGGCCAATCGGAAAGAGTCATTCAAGTCTTGGAAGACCTATTACGGGCATGTGTGCTAGAATTTGGAGGAAACTGGGAGGAACACATGGCATTGGTGGAGTTCACGTATAACAATAGTCACCAAGCCACAATAGGGATGGCCCCATATGAAGCCTTGTATGGTAGGAGGTGTAGAACTCCTTTATGTTGGGAGGAAATTGGGGACCGGAAGTTATATGGCGCAGAGTTAGTTCAAGTCACCACGGAGAAAGTGAGAATTATCAGGGATCGCATCAAAGCTGCACAGGATAGACAGAAGAAGTATGCCGATGTGAGGAGAAGACCTCTCGAGTTCAGTACGGGGGACCAGGTGTTCCTGAAGGTAGCCCCATGGAAGAACATGTTACGATTTGGATTGAAAGGAAAGTTAACTCCCCGTTTCATTGGACCCTTCAAAATCTTACAACGAGTTGGACCAGTAGCCTACAAGGTGGATTTGCCCCCACAGTTAGCCAGGGTCCATGATGTGTTCCATGTCTCCTTGTTAAGGAAGGCTAACGTAGACCCCGCCCGAGTTCTACCCCAGGTCCCAGTAGAGGTCAAGGAAGACTTAACACTGGAATTGAGGCCCATAAGGATACTAGATCAAGAAGTGAAGGAGTTACGGAGCAAAAAGATCCCCATCGTTAGAATCTTATGGCGAAATGCTCAAGTAGAAGAGGAAACTTGGGAGAGGGAGGCTGAGATGAGAAAAAAGTACCCCAATTTATTTGATCTACCAGGTATGGAGTGTGAAACTTCTTAAATTTCGAGGACGAAATTCATATTTAGGAGGGGAGAATGTAAACACCCAAAGGAATATATATATATATATTTAGAGAGAGAGAGATGATGATGAATGCAGTTTTCGCTGCCGATGCAGAAATCGGCAGCGACGCAGTTTTCGCTGCTGATGCAGAAATCGGCAGCGACGCAGTTTTCGCTGCCGATTCTGGACTGGGCAGCGATGCAGTTTTCGCTGCCGATTCTGGACTGGGCAGCGATGCAGTTTTCGCTGCCGATTCTGGACTTGGCAGCGACGCAGTTTTCGCTGCCGATGCAGAAATCGGCAGCGATGCAGTTTTTGCTGCCGATTCTGGACTTGGCAGCGACGCAGCCTTCACTACCGATACAGATATCGGTAGCGACACAGTTTTCGCTGCCCATTTCTTGATCGGCAGCGACGCAGTTTTCGCTGCCGATGCAGAACTCGGCAGCGACGCAGTTTTCGCTGCCGATGCAGAAATCGGCAGCGATGCAGTTTTCGCTGCCGATTTCTCAATGAACAGTGACGCAGAGCTGGGAGGGAGGGGTAAAACTGATTTTAGATAAACTAAACAAGGATAAGGACACACCTAAACCAACCCCCAAACAACCCATTTCATTGGATGGGTAGTATAAATACAAAGAGGGGAGAGAGAATGACCCATCTTCTTCCAAATCCAGCAGCTGCATGCCGTTCTTCCCTTCCCCTTTCACAACAGAAACGTGAATCAGACCAGTAGAGATTACTTTGTGAACTTGTGAGGGAGAGATGAGACCTTGAGAGAGGAGTGGGCAGCTGCATAGAGGAGAGGAAAAAGAGAGCTGGAAAACGTGAGGAAGAAGAAGGAGGAGAACAAGCAGCTGAATAGTGTTAAACCTTCCTCAAACTTAGTTAAATTCAGAAAGTATGGGTCATTAAAACTCTCTTCCTCTCCCCCGTAAGATCAAAAACGAAAATGAAGAAGAAAAACCCTAAGAAAAGAATTGATCTAAGACCTAAGCCAGCTGTGAAAGAAGCTGAAATTAACCAAGAGAACAAGCAAACAAAAGTGAAATAAAGTCAATTTCAGAACATCTAACAAATCATGGTAGAGGGCTGGCTTTAACTAGGGGGTAATTAATGTGTTCTGCTGTGATGTTGTTGCTGGACTTAATGTGTTCTGCTGTGATGATTGTTGCTGGAATTAATGTGTTCTGCTGTGATGTTTGTTGCTGGAATTAATGTGTTCTCCTGTGATGATTGTGCTGAAATTGATGCTGCCGATTTGTGTGTTGCGCAGCGAAATTCTGTTTCGCTGCCGCAACTGAACCTGCTGCAGCGAATTAATATTCGCTGCCGATTTGTGTGTTGCGCAGCGAAATTCTGTTTCGCTGACGCAACTGAACCTCCTGCAGCGATTTGATATTCGCTGCCGATTTGTGTGTTGCGCAGCGAAATTCTGTTTCGCTGCCGCAACTGAACCTCCTGCAGCGATTTGATATTCGCTGCCGAATTGTGTGTTGCGCAGCGAAATTCTGTTTCGCTGCCGCAACTGAACCTGCTGCAGCGATTTAATATTCGCTGCCGATTTGTGTGTTGCGCAGCGAAATTCTGTTTCGCTGACGCAACTGAACCTGCTGCAGCGATTTGATATTCGCTGCCGATTTGTGTGTTGCGCAGCGAAATTCTGTTCCGCTGCCGCAGCTGAACCTCCTGCAGCGAAGTGATATTCGCTGCCGAGTTGTGCGTTGTGCAGCGAAACTGTGGCGCCAACAGCGGTGCAGTTCTCGCTGCCGAACTGGCAGCCTACGGCGAACCAGTTCTCGCTGCCGAATTGGGCAGCCTGCAACGAACCAGTTCTCGCTGCCGATTCCTACAATAAGCCTCCTAGGCAGGAATGACTTAATTGCTAATAACAATTTCATGATATGATGGTGTAAAATAGGGAACACTTGAATGTGAACATATGAACTATTGAAATAAGTGTGATGATGAATGTGATTCAAAAATAAAATAAATACAACTGTGCTGATTTGTGACCATTGATGTCTTAGGTGGTGCGGTCGGGATTGGACCATCATCAAGACAGGAACGACCCACAGGTGGAGCAGGTAGGTGACTTGCACCTTTCTTTTTCATACGTTGAATCTTGGAATATTTTAACTTGAGTACTACCATATTGTTAGAACCGATATTAAATTGTCGAACGCTTAATTGTTGATAAAAGAGTGATTAGCTTCGGCTAATGGCATCCGAATGGATGGCCGGGACAAAAGACTGATTAGCTTCGGCTAATGGCATCCAAACGGATGGCCGGGACAAAGAATGATTAGCTTTGGCTAATGGCGTCCGAATGGATGGCCGGGATGAAGGACTGATTAGCTTCGGCTAATGGCATCCAAACGGATGGCCGGGACAAAGAGCTTTGGCTAATGGCGTCCGAATGGATGGCCGGGTTAAAAAGGGATGATTTCGCTGCCGATTGTGGATCGGCAGCGACGCAGTTCCGCTGCCGATTCTGGATCGGCAGCGACACAGTATTCGCTGCCGATTCTGGATCGGCAGCGATGCAGTCTTCGCTGCCGATACAGACATCGGCAGCGATCCAGTTTCGCTGCCGATTCCTTGATCGACAGCGATGTAGTTTCGGCTGCCGATTTTAGGATTGGCAGCGACGCAGCTATCGCTATGGAATCCGGGACAAATAAACGACTAGTTTCGGCGAATGGCATTTGAAAACTTGTGTATCTATATGTACTACTAATTGTTACATCAAATACATGAAGAAATTATAAATGTTAATGCTTATTTAATTGCTAGGCCGTTAGTTACCATTATTATTATTATTAAGTATTTGTTTTCTCTTAAATGTTTTGTACTGCTGCAGGGACGTCACACCAACGAGATGTCTAGGATACCCGATACACGGGAACCTACTTTTGCAAGGAATTAAGTAGATGCATTCTAAATCACAATGTATTTTGTAGGGATCAATGTACTGAATGTATAACTTTTATTAGATCCTTTTTGTTTAAAAATTGTGATGGCTATTAGAAGTATAAGAGTGCAAACTCATGTCCATGTATATATATTTGTAATATGAACTTCAAATCATGCAACCTTAATATTATGTGTTTGTGTAAGATTCGCTTTTGAATGAACTGTTGATTGTATGGATTGTATTTTGATGTTGTGAGGATTCAAGTTCTTTGATTACCGGCACCATGTGATATATATATAAAAAAAAATTTACTATTGTTTTGGGCTTAGAAAGCCGGGTTGTTACAGTTTCGCTGCCGCAACTGAACCTGCTGCAGCGAATTAATATTCGCTGCCGATTTGTGTGTTGCGCAGCGAAATTCTGTTTCGCTGCCGCAACTGAACCTGCTGCAGCGATTTGATATTCGCTGCCGATTTGTGTGTTGCGCAGCGAAATTCTGTTTCGCTGCCGCAACTGAACCTCCTGCAGCGATTTGATATTCGCTGCCGATTTGTGTGTTGCGCAGCGAAATTCTGTTGCCATTGATGTCTTAGGTGGTGCGGTCGGGATGACTTAAATGCTAATAACAATTTCATGATGTGATGGTGTAAAATAGGGAACACTTGAATGTGAACATATGAACTATTGAAATAAGTGTGATGATGAATGTGATTCAAAAATAAAATAAATACAACTGTGCTGATTT
>NW_026291145.1:100000-125073 GCF_000002775.5 Populus trichocarpa
TGTCTCGCAGCCTTTTGATTGAGTTACAGTTGTAATCAGTTGTGTACTCAATGGGTCTCTTCCTGCTGGATGTTTTTCATCCTGTAGTGTGTTGCTGCCTTATGCAGCTGATTTGAAGCATATTAGTGTTGTTTGCCTGCTCTGGGCACTTGCTGCTTGCAAGTGTCAGCGGGAGTGATTATCAGTGGTAGCCATCCGTGTGTTGAATCTACTGGATTTTGTGGGTTCAAGCTGCTTGTCCAGTCTTCTCTTGCAGGGTGTTCTATTGGTTAGCTTTGTTGTGTTGCTGTTTAGCTTTTGGTGGAAAGAATACTGGTTGTCTGCCGTTAGTAGCTCAGCCTTTCCCCATAGGTGCTTGCAACAGTGGAGCTTGATGGAGCATGGTATAGTGGCTCCTTTGTTGCTACTACAGAGTTGATATGGTCCTCTAAACGGGATGTGGCTCTCTGCTGATGCTGCCCTCTAGGTTTCTACGAGGGTCTTTGGATTTTGGATGTGCTGAGTTTTGGGTGCAGGTTTGGCCCTCTGTGCGCAGTCTTGCTCTTTGTAGCTGGCTGCTGAAAATTATGCTGGCTTTTGCTAGTCTTGTTGCTGCTATATGCAGGTTGTTTGCTGCGCCTCTTAAGCTACAGCTGGGTTTTCTACTCTATCTTTGCTGCTGGAGTAGGCCTGCCTTTTTGTTCTGTCTTTAGTCCCTTGGTGCTACTTCAAATTATTCTGGAGTGGTTTTGTTTTAGCTGCCCTCCACTTCTTTGTGGAGGCTGTATTTGGGTTATTGTGCTAATTCTGATTGTTGTGGAGTTAGTTTGGTTTGCTGGAGTTGTTGCATTGCTGCTCACTACTCTAGCGCTGATGGTTTGGTTTGTGTGCTCCCTGTCTACAGGGCTGTTTCTGGTTGCAAGTGCAGGTCTGATTCGGATGACGCCTGAACCCCAACCGATCCCTGCTGGTTCTGCTAGGAGTGGTTCCTGGCGGTTTGTTGTCCTTGTTGCTGCTGGTTGTTCTCCTGAGAGATGCCTTGTGTTTTCCCTGGTTTACATGCTGTTTGGATTGTAGCCGGATGTGGCCTGCTGGTTGCTTGCTCTCCTGGTTAGTTAGGCTTGCTCCGGTTTCTCTAGGGAGTATGTTCCCTTCTAGTTTCTGCACTTTAATGGTCTGGTTGCTTGTTCTGGGGAGCCTGTTCCCCAGTACAAGCCTTTTGTGTAGCTAGCTTGTTTCTCTTCTATTCAGCAAGTTCTGCTTACTTGTGTTTTGCCAAGGGAGTCTGTTGTCCTTGGCTGCTGCTGTCTGTAATTATGTACTGTTGGTCTCCAACGTCTTTTTGATCTATAATATTCTTACATTTGATAAAAAAAAAAAGAGCGTTCACAAGTTGTCCACATGTAGTCTTCAGAAGATTTCAAGTCTTGTTCTTCACCATCTTCCATTTTCATGAGAGGGATCACTCTCTACTATATGTGGACTGATGTTTTGGGAGTGCATGAATGTACTTATATGTGCTGAAGATTGTTGTCTCTTTATCTTGCCACCTCCCTGTGTCGGTTGCTTTTGGCTTTCTATTTGGGATTCGTTGCTACGAGGCTGCATGGCTCATGCATTCTGGCTTCACGTGTCTCAAGTGCTGCTGGGCCCACTTCCTCCTGTCTGCAGGTGGTTCGTGGCTCTTGACTTCAAGCTCGGGGCTTTTTGTGTACAAGATGTTAGCCTTTAGTTCTTTCTTTTGGGTTTGTTGTTGGCATCTGCTTCCCTCGGTTATCTTTGGCACCTATAACTTTGGGTTCCTCAGATAACCGATGGCCTGTTGTACTTTCTCTGTGCTTGTTGGGAGCTTGTTCCCACTAGTTTGTTCTGTATAGGTTTTGTACTGGCTCGCTGGTCTTCTAGCTAGTTTATCTTTTTTATCTATAAAATTCTAACATTTGATCAAAAAAAAAAAAGAGCGTTCACAAGGATAGTGATAGAGGGACTAGCTTTTTCCATGCCTTGATGAACCAGAAACACAAGAAGAACTTCATCCCTGCTATCCATCGTGCTGATGGTTCCCTCACAACTTCTGTGAGTGAGGTAGGGGATGTCTTTGTCAACTTCTTCAAGCAGTTTCTGGGAACTTCGTGAGCCACATCCCCTTTGGATGAGTCTATTGTCTGCTGTGGTCCCCGTCTTGACACCACCTTGCATCCTTCGTTATTAGCTAATGTCACAAATGATGATATAAAAAAGGCCCTCTTCAGTATTGGTAATACAAAATCACCGGGCCCTGACGGTTACTCCTCTCTGTTCTTCAAGCATTCTTGGGATGTGGTTGGTCAGGATGTTTGTGCTGCGGTGAGAGACTTCTTCCAATCGGGCCAGCTTCTCAAGCAGATAAATCATTCTATTATAGCTTTGGTGCCAAAGTCTGCTCATGTTTCTACTGCCAATGATTTTCGACCCCTCTCTTGTTGTAACGTAGTGTACAAGATCATCTAAAAAATTCTAGCTGACAGAACGGGGCGTGTCCTTGATGGCATCATCAGCCCCATGCAAAATGCCTTCCTAGGTGGACGTCGCATGGGTGACAATATCAATCTCCTTGCAGGAGCTGCTAAGGCAATATGAAAGGAAAAGAACCTCCCCTAGATGCCTTATAAAAATTGATTTCAGAAAAGCCTTTGACTCAGTCCAATGGCATTTCTTACGGCATCTGCTTCTCCTACTTGGCTTCCCTGATCGATTTGTTCACCTTGTCATGACTTGTGTTGAAACAGCTTCATACTCAGTTGCTGTCAATGGAGAGCTCTTTGGTTTCTTTCCAGGTAGATGTGGTGTAAGGCAAGAGGATCCGCTATCGCCATATCTATCCATCATTTGTATGGAATACCTCTCTAGGATGCTACACTTAACATCCCAGAATCCCTCCTTTCGGTTCCATCCAAAATGCAAGCCGCTTGGTCTCTCCCATCTTTCCTTTGCTGATGATATCATCCTGCTCTATCGAGGGGATAGGAATTCAGTTCAGGTGCTATTCCAGCAATTGATACTCTTTGGACAAACATTTGGCCTGGATATTAATATCTCAAAATCATCAGTTTTTTTCGGTGGAGTTGCTGATCATTTGAAGCAAACTAATTTGTTAGACACTGGTTTCTCTGAAGGTAACTTCCCTTTCAGATATCTTGGAGTTCCTCTGAGCCCTCACAGGCTCCTTGCAAGCCAGTATTCTCCCCTCCTACATAAATTGGAAGCAACTATTCAGGGATGGATGGGTAAGCACCTTACCTACGCAGGAAGGCTTGAGCTTATTAAGTTCGTCTTATATGGGATGGTGCAATTTTGGGTTAGTATATTTCCTATGCCATGTGTTGTTATCAGACAAATCACCTGCCTTTGCCGAAACTTCCTATGGACAGGAAATACCCGTAGAAATAAGTTTGCTCTTGTGGCTTGGAAAACTGTCTGCCTGCCAAAGCATGAAGGAGGTTTGGGATTGCTTGATATCCAAGTGCGTAACAACTGCTACATTGCAAAACACCTCTGGAACATTCATCTGAAGCAAGATTTCATTTGGATTAGATGGATACATCACTTTTATTTAAACACTCACTCCATTTGGAATGCCCATGCCCAAAAGACCTCCTCACCGTTGTGGAAATCCATCATCCTTTTCAAAAACCAACTTGTTGAGCTATACGGGGGGCATCAACAAGTTATTGATCTGATGGCAGGCTGGGAGCAGTATGGAGATGGGTTCACCTCTAATGCTTATGCCTCTCTCTGATCTCACAGCTCAGCAATCAACTGGGAGAAGATAGTTTGGGAGCAATGGGCCCTTCCCAGACATAATTTCACTCTATGGCTGGCCATGCTTGGGAAGCTTCGAACTAAGGACCGACTAAAATTTGCTCCCATTGACACATTATGCATGTTTTGTAGGCAGGCCGAGGAAAGCCATGGACATTTATTCTTTGGCTGTAACTGGACTTTTTCTTTGTGGAACAAAGTCAAATCCTGGCTAAAATTAAGCAGGCGTATGTCCACCCTCAACAGTGCAGTTAGAGGTTTACCCTGCAAAAAGAACTTGGTTGCAAGAATGCAACGAGTTTCTCTCTGTGTTCTAGTCTACCTGATCTAGGAAGAAAGAAATAAAAGAATATTTGATGACACGAGTACTTCTCATGCCCTTCTCTTTCGGAAGTTCCAAATCATCTTCTACATGATCCTTCATTTTCATGAAAAGGATCATTCACTCATCCCTGTTGCTTGGTGATTTCTCCTATGGTGAACCTCTCAGCTGTTATGCTTTTTGGAGGTTGTTTTGGGCTGTCTTCTGGCTCCTTGTTGTTTTTGTGATTTGGTCGGTTGGGCTGGTTTGTGGCTGCTTCATACTTTAGGGATATGGGCAGTCTATGGTTCTTCCTTCTCCTTGGGAGTGCGGGGTTGGTTTGTCCAACAGAGTCTCAAAGAGCTGTAGTCTAATTTCTTGGGTTGGTTTTTGTAGCTTCTGCATGGCGCATGCATGTGGTTTACGTTCCCAGCATTAATGTTTATCTCCTTCAGCTTGTATGGGCGGGAGTGCTTCTGATTGGCTCCTCTTAATTCTCTAGTCGTATTGCAAAATGGCATCTGTATACTCCTGCATGGGGATTAATTGCTTGGTGCCCTCCTGCTGGCCACTATTGTTGACTTCGGGCTTTTGCCTTTGGCTGATCTTTGGACATCTGTCCCTTTTTTATTGGCTCCCTTTGTATCTAATTTGCTTTCCTCTCGGCTGGGAGCGTGCTCTTCTGTTTCTGGCGTAGCTGTTTTCTCCTTCAGTGGCTTGCTGCCAGCTTTCGTCTTCAACGGCTTGATCGTTCTTTATTCAGCTTGTAGGGGTGCATGGCCTTGCATGGCTTGCTTTGGGTGGAAGATCATTTCCTGTTTTGTTATCTCTTGTATGAGCTCTTTGGTCCTCAGGATGGCCTTTGTCCTGCTTTTTGATTTGTGTTAAGTTGGGAACCTTGTAATCTTAGGTTCCCTTCATAACCATTGTCTGTTTTATTGTTGTTTCTACTTACAATGGATTGTTGTATAGGTCTCTAAGGGAGCCTGTTCCCTTTTTTGGTTCCTCTTTGTATCTGAACTTGCTGGCTTTCACCAGCAATGTATATTTTTTGATCCCAGGCTTCCTTCGCTCCGAGGCTCGTCTGCTGGATTAGCAATAGGACATTTGGTTTTTTAGGTCTCCTAGCAGTTGTTATCTGCTAGTGTGGTTTTCTATATATGTCTTTTGCCATTTGGCTTTGATGTTTGTTCAAGGGCGCTTATTACCTTTGGTTGTACAAGGGAGTCTGTTCCCTTTACTTTCTGTTCAGCAAGCTGGTCTTGCATTGGTTTATTCAAGGGAATCTGTCCCCCTTGCCTGGATATGTATGTCTATTTGTACTGCTGGTTTCCAGCTTGTTCTGCAAGCTTGTCTTGCATTTTTTGATCTATACAATTCTTACATTTAAGAGTCTGCAGCAATAAAGGAGTGAATTCCCAAGCTGCCAAGAGGATCCCCCCACGTGGTAAGGAACCACTAGCAGCTACAAAAGAAGAAGGAAAGCAGCGAAACAGGAGAGCACACCGCAAGTTGACGACAAGAAGAACTCCACAGCGAATCAAAAGACATGCAAAACCATGCAGAGACGAGAAGTGGTCCGAAGATCCAGCAGCCCCCGACATTGAAGACAAAGAGAACACATCTCTCTAAAAGGCACCTAAACAGTTGGGGGGGGGGAATAAGAGACCCATCGCCTCAACTGCCACCACCAAAGGCTCGACACGGGAAAACCCACCATTAACAGCCAAGCTAACAGCGCTGGGCAGAGACTAGAAGAAGAGAGCAAAGCACCCAACCAGCACACCTAAAGTGTAGAGAGGCAAGACCAAGAAACAAAAGAGCATAACATCAGCCAATGTGGAGAGAGGAATGATCCCGCTCATGAAAATGAAGAACAGTATAGAACAGGATCTGAAATTTACGAAAGAGAGAAGCAATGGTAGAGCACGACCCCTCAAAAATTCTTTTATTCCTCTGATCCTCCTAGATGATATAGACCAGAATACCAAGAGAAGCACGCCTCATTCTGCCATCTGCATTGTTACCACCCCTATGTAGACCCCGAATGGCACTGCTTATGGAAGACATGCTCTTTGATATACGCAGCCAATTTTTAATCAATCGCCAGAGAGTAGAGGTCCAGTTGCAACCGAAAAACAGGTGGCTGTGGGACTCTTCGTCCACCTGGCAGAAAACACAAGATGAATCCGTTTGGAGAAAATGAAGCCGATCTCTTGTGCGAAGTCTTCCCAAAACTGCCAACCACAGGATGAAATTGTATCTTGGCATGGACCAGGACTCCCAGACAACCTTTCTCCAACGCACTGGTGAGCTACGAAACCGCAAGAACTCATAGGCATAGGCTGTGAATGGACCAGTAGAGCTACTCCAGTGCGCCATCAAAGAGAGAGTATGGGTTTGACCACCTACCATTCCAACAAGTTTATCTCGCAGGTTGATGATGGATTTCCATAAAGGTGAGGAACTTGGGGAAGCTGCTGTGTCCCAAAAGGAGTGAGACTGTAAATAGTAATGGTGGACCCATTGTATCCAAATAGAATCGGCTTTAAGATGAATGTTCCATATCTGTTTAGCAAGACAATTGCTATTACGAGCCTTTATGTCAAAGAAGCCCAGACCACCTTCAGCTTTAGGAAGACACACTGTGCGCCAAGCAACCAAAGCAGATTTGCTCCTAGAGACATTACCAGTCCACAAGAAATTTCGGCAGAGACATATGATTTGCTTGATAACAGAATCGGGAACAGGAAATATGTTCAGCCAAAAGTGCACCATACCAAAGAGAACGGACTTGAGCAACTCCACTCTCCCAGCATAACTAAGATGTTTCCCCAGCCAACCATGAATAGCCGATTCTAGCTTGTGAAGAAGAGGGGAGAATTGACTGGCAAGGAGTCTATGAGGGCTCAGAGGAACACCAAGATAACGAAAGGGGAAGGATCCTTCAGCAAACCCAGTATCCAAAAGAATAAGCTGCTTAATGTTGTCTGCCACACCGCCAAAGAAAATGGAGGATTTGTTGGCGTTGATAACTAGACCTGAAGTATGACCAAAGGTGGTCAAGTGCTGAAACAGGGAAGAGACAAGGGGTCTTCTTTTTTGTTTAGCTTGGTGGGAGCCTGTTCCTCTAAGCTTTTTGTTCTGTCTTCTTGGAAGACTGGATTTTGGTTGCTGCTGCTTTCTGCTATTGAGGCTTTGTTCTTGCATGTGGGTGCATGATCCCTTAGGTGACGATCAGCCTCTGTTAGCTTTATGGGTAGGACGCTGGTTATTTGTACAGGGGTTATTTGTACAGGGGTTATTTCCCTTTTGATTGCACTGGGTGGGGGAGCATGTTCCCCCCGCATGAAGGATGTTCATGCTCTGTATATGGGATCCTGTTCCCTTTATTTTGTTTGCTTAATGCCATAAGGCTTTTGTTACTAGTCCATGGGAGCCTGTTCCCGTTGATCTAGGTTACTGTTCTGCAAGCTTGTCTTGCTTTGGTTTGTCCCAGGAAGCCTATTCCCTTTGATCTAGATTATGTATATCCTTATGTATTGCTGGTCTCCAGCTTGTATTGCAAGCTTGTCTTGCTATTTTTGATCTATACATTTCTTACATTTGATAAAAAAAAAACAAAAAGAAAGAGCTCTCAACTCCGCTGTAGGTAAACCTCCCTTTGCTCCTAACAGTAGCAAATAACGGGACCTCTTCTTTTCCAATAGATCTACTATTTCCTGTACCAAACTTCAAAATTTTTCCCTTAATCACCTCTCCAAAACTTGTGCTATATCCCCTGAGGATATTCAACCAAAATTTGAAGTTTGGAATTTTCGTGTCGTGGGCTGTCTCTGGTAAAAGCCCCGGTTTCAGAGCTCTGCATAGTATTATTTCCAATGTTTGGAAATGCAAGGCCACCCTCACCATCCATGACTCTGGGTGGCTGATTTACAAATTTAAAATAGAGGAGGATAAGCTTACAGTCCTTCGTGGAGGACCCTATCTTGTGTATGGCCGGCCTCTTGTTCTTCGGCCTATGACCAAATTTTTTGACTTCTCCAGTGAAGAGATGTCAAGGGTGCCGGTTTGGGTAATGTTTCCCAACCTTCCTCTGTGCTGCTGGTCCCCAGTTTGCTTATCGAAGATAACCAGTGTTATTGGGAAGCCTATTCAGTGTGACCAGCTTACCTCAAATCTTTCCCGTATGTCTTATGCATGAGTGTTGGTGGAAATTGATCTCCTTGAGGAACTCCGACACTCAGTGGAGATTTCTTTGCCTGAAGGTCTTACTTTGCACCAGAAAGTTGTTTATGAGACTCTACCCGAGTATTTCAACTTTTGCCATGTTCTTGGCCATACTCGTATCCTCTGCTCCAAGGCTACCGCTACTACCAACAATGTTCCTTGCCCTCAACCCCCGGCTCAGGCTGTCCTAGCTGCTAAAGGGACTGTTTTTGGTAGATTGGGTCCCCAGCCTCCCCTCCAGGTTCCTCCTCCAATGGTGCAAGGCCAGTCCCAAGACCATAACATTCCAACGGCTTCTGTGGAGAACGCAGGGCCAGAAGCTGTTCTTGAAAATTCAAATGGTTGGGTTACTGTGGACTCTAGAAAATCTAGCAAACAGCGCAAGGGGAAAGCTGTGGTTGTCTATGCGCCAGTGCTTGCTGACATATCCCCTGCTTCTCCCTGTCCCCCTGGTTGCACAGGTCCTATTCAGCACTCCTCTAGCACCGATCCATTGGTGGCAACCCCTTGTGTTGGAGAAGTACGGGGTTCTTCCCCTACTCGCACTGCACCACTGGTAGTGCATTCTTGTGTTGTTGAAGCTCACAACTCCTCCCCTTCCAGAACAACTACTTTGGCAACTACTACTGGTGATACTGTTGTGGTTGGTAATTCTATGAATGTTCCTCTACCGGATGTGGCTGCCTAGTGTGGGGTCAGGACTCGAAACCAAAAGCAGCGTGATCGTAGTGGAAGGCTCTCCCCTTCCCCTGCAATTCTATGATCATTTATAGCTGGAATATCAGGGGACTTAACAGTCCTCTGAAGCAGCATGAGGTTGCCAATCTCATGCGGAAGAATAAATTAGATGTTTGTGGCCTTTTGGAGACTAAATTGGTTTCGTCTAAAGTGTCTTCGATGCAGCAATTCAGGTTGAAAAAATGGAAAGTCTTTTCCAATGCAGCAGTGGCCTCTACTGCTAGAATTGTAGTCTTCTGGAATCCTGCAACTGTCAATGTTGATTTGATTGGTTTTTCGGCTCAAGGCCTTCATGTTCTTATTTATAGCTTGGTTCATCAGTTCAGAGTCTATGCTTCTTTTGTTTATGGGTACAACACTGTTATCGCTAGGAGAACTCTTTGGGATGACTTGAGGAACTGGAGTCCTAATTCCCCCTGGCTCATTCTCGGCGACTTCAACTCTCTTCTTTCCCAAGCTGATAAGCACTATGGGGAACCTGTATCCAACTATGAAACTACTGATTTCAGACAGTGCTGCTCTGAACTTGGCTAATGGATTTAAACTACTTTGGGTGCCACTACACATGGTCCAATGGCAGTGTTTGGAGCAAACTGGACCGTGTCCTTGTCAACCCTCTTTGGTCTCTTGCTAATGTTTCAGTCCACGTCCACTTTGATAATCCTGGGGCTTTCTCTGATCATTCTCCTGCCACGGTTTCTTTCCTCACTCAGCAGCTAGTGGGTAAGCAGTGCTTTAAATTCTTTAATATGTGGACCATGCTGGTTTCTTAGAGTTGGTTGCAGACCAATGGCCTTATGACGTTCATGGGTTCCCCATGTTCATCCTCTATAAGCTCCTTAAACATATTAAGGGGCCTCTGAGGGCTCTCAATAAACTACATTACAGCCACATCTCAGAAAGGGTTGCACGCGCTGAGGTTGCTCTGGACACTCACCAAACTCTTTTCTCTAATGATCGGGACAATGCTCATTTTAATGCAGTTGACAAGCACCTTAGACAGGATCTCCTTCATCTCAAAGAAGCAGAAAGGCTCTTCTTTTCCCAAAAGCTTAAATGCAACTTTCTCAAAGAGTGTGACAAAGGCACTTCATTCTTTCATGCTCTTATGAATCGGAAACATTGGCGGAATTATATTCCTACAATTCAACGGCATGATGGTACTATCACTACTTCCACCTTAGAAACTCTTTCTCTTGATGTTAATATTGTTCAGCATGGCCCGATCCTGGATGATGCTTCACATGCCTCCCTTCTTGCTCCTGTTTCTGACTTGGATATCAAGAATGCTTTATTTTCTATAGACGAGGCTAAAGCCCCTGGGCCTGATGGTTTCTCCTCTGGTTTTGTCAAAAAGGCCTGGCATGTTATTGGTGGGGATTTCTGTACTGCTGTGCGGGATTTCTTTGAGTCTGGTGCCCTCCTAAAACAAATTAATCACTCCATCATTACTCTTATTCCTAAATCTGCCAACACTACATCTGCTTCAGACTTTCGTCCGATTTCATGTTGTAATGTGATATATAAGGTGATTGCTAAGCTTCTAGCTATGAGATTATCCCATGCTCTTGTGACTATTATTAGTCCAATGCAGAATGCCTTTCTAGGTGGTCGGTTGATGGCAGATAATATACATCTCGTCCAAGAGCTGCTTAGAAACTATGAAAGAAAATGAGCTTCTCCTCGGTGTCTGATGAAGATAGATTTTAGGAAAGCCTTTGATTCGGTCAAATGGCCTTTTCTCTGTCAACTTCTGCTATTGCTTGGGTTTCCCAGCCGTTTCATTCACTTAATAATGCAATGTGTAGAAACTGCCTCTTATTCAGTAGCTGTCAATGGCAGTATTTATGGTTTTTTCCCTGGAATGAATGGTGTTAGGCAAGGAGATCCTTTATCCCCTTATCTTTTTATTGTTTGCATGGAATATCTCTCCAAGATGCTCCATATGGCTTCTCTATCTCCTGGTTTCCGTTTCCATCCAAAGTGTGACTCACTAGGCATTTGTCATCTTGCATTCGCTGACGATGTCATCCTGGTCTCAAGGGGAGATTGTTCTTTTGTATCCTCCCTGTCCCAGCAATTGACCATCTTTGGGAGGACCTCAGGGCTGGAAATCAATCCATCCAAATCATCCATCTTTTTTGGTGGAGTTTCGGACAATATGAAGCAGCTTATTCTTTCAGACACGGGGTTTGTTGAAGGGTCCTTTCCTTTCCGCTACCTTGGCATTCCCCTCAGCCCTCACAGACTTCTTGCCAGCCAATTCTCCCCTTTTCTCCATAAGCTTGACTTGGCTATTCAAAGTTGGCTGAGGAAGCATCTTAGTTATGCTAGGAGATTAGAGTTGCTCAAGTCTATCTTATATGGTATGGTTCGATTCTGGTTGAACATCTTCTCGGTTCCTGATACTGTTATCAAGCAAATTATTTATCTTTGTCGCAACTTCCTGTGGACTGGCACGGTTTCCAGGAACAAATCTGCAATGGTAGCTTGGCGAATGGTTTGTCTTTATAAGGATGAAGGTGGCCTTGGTATTTTTGACCTCAGAGCTCGTAATAATAGTTTCCTGGCTAAACATATCTGGAATATTCATCTTAAGGCTGATACTATTTGGATCCAATGGGTTCATCACTACTATATATACTCTCTTTCTTTTTGGGACACTGACGCTCACCCAAGTTCTTTACCTTTATGGAAATCAATCATCAACTTTCGGGATAAGCTAGTTGAGATGGGTGGCGGCCAGTCCCATGTTCTCTCTTTGATGGAAAACTGGAGCAGTTCTACTGGACCTTTCACAGCCAAAGCTTATGAATTTTTACGGCTTCGAAGCAATCCTGTGCATTGGAGAAAAGTTGTCTGGGAGTCTTGGTCTATGCCAAGATATAGTTTAATTATATGGCTGGCAGTTTTGGGCAGGCTTCGAACAAAAGATAGGCTTCACTTCCTCCAAACTGACTTAACCTGTGTCTTTTGCCAGGTGGATAATGAGTCACACAGTCACCTGTTCTTTAGCTACCATTGGATCTCCCTTCTTTGGCAAATGATTAGAAACTGGCTGCGTATAACAAGGTGCATGTCATCCTTAAGCAGTGCCATTCGGGGGCTGTGTCGGGGTGGAAATAATGCAGATAGCAGAATGAGGCGTGTATCTCTTGGTATCCTTATTTATATAATCTGGGAGGAGAGGAACAATAGACTATTTGACAGCACAAGCACTTCTATTCCTTCTCTATTCCGCAAATTCCAGACTCTGTTCTTCTTAGTTTTCCATTTCCACGAGCAGGATCATTTTTCTCTTCATGTTGGTTGTTGATCTGTTGTGTTGCTATGCTTCTCTTAGCTTCGCATGTGCTGGTTATGGGTCTTTGGCTTGCTTGGTGGGTTTTCCCTTGATATGCTGATGATGGAGGTGGTGGCTTTGGTCGGGCCTCTTCTGTCTGGTTGTTGCGAATCCCTCGGTGTCCCCTGCTATGGCGTGGTTCTGTAGTCAGTGACCCTGGGGAGCTGAATCTTCATGATCGGGTTGGTTGCTGTTTCTTCTGCATGGCACATGCATGTGGTTACGTCCCAGCATTATGCCTCTCTCATTTAACTTGGATGGATGGGCGTGCTCTGATTGGCCATTCTTTGTTCTTTGGATGTGTGGAAGGAATGCATTTGCATGCTCTTACATGTGGCTGTGATTGCGTGGAGATCCACTTGCTGGCTGCCATTGTTGACTTCGGTTCTTGACTTTGGCTGTGCTTTGGACATCTGTCTCCTTCACTTCCTTTGTCTCAGCTGGGTGTTTGCTATTCTATTTTTGCTGCTGTAGCCGACTCATCCTTCAGCGGCTTGCAGCCTGCTTTGATGATCACCGGCTTGGTGGTTCTTCAATCCAGTTTTTAGTGGTGCTTGGCCTTGCATGGCTAGCTTTTGGTTGAAGTTAGTTCCCTGTTTCTGTTATTTCTTGTAAGATCTCTTTGTGGTTATCAGGATGCTCCTTTGTCATGTCTTTTGCTTTGTGTTAGGTTAGGAACCTTGTTTTTGGTTCCTCTCATAACCATTGTCTGTTTATATGCTGGTTTTTCATTTCAGTGGTTGTTGTTTAGGTCTCTAAGGGAGCATGTTCCCTTTCTGTTCATCCTTGTATCTAAACTTGCTGGTTTTCCAACAATGTATATTTTTTGATCTCTTATACACTTAAATTTGATATAAAAAAAAGAAAAAAAGAAAGAGCTCTCAGTGTTTGCTAGATGACACGACCAAAAGATTGATGTCTTCTCCCAAGTGCAGGAGTGTCGAAGTAATAAATAACCCGGCAAGACCGGGGTCGAACCATAGAGAGGTTAATTGTATAAATTATAAATAACAATGCAACAACAACAACAATAATAACAATAATAATAATAATAATAATAATAATAATAATAATACTCAGTACGTGGCGTTGTTATACCTGAGAATGATCTAAAAGATCGGGTCACAGGTTTCCAGCCTATATACTGATTTTATGAAAAGATCAAAGAGATATATTATATAATATAAACAGATTTCTAATGCGAATGAACAAGGCAAGACCAACAATGTCAGGATCCTTGATCAAACACAGAGCATACTTAACGTACATAACATATAACAAGAATGTAAATAATAATAATAATAATAATAATAATAATAGTAATAATATTAATAGTAGTAGTAGTAGTAGTAATAGTAGTAATAATAATAATAAAAAGAAGAAGAGGAAGAAATTAATGAGAACTTTGAGATGGAAGATTAATGTAAGGATTAAACAATGATAAAAACAAATGTCAAGGTTAGAGGATTCACTAATGGTATTTCAAATAAATATAATATAAACTCTTTTTATTACTCAACTAGAAACCACACACAAAGGAGGTTCTAATCGGATGATTTATCATTAATGGCTCATTATAAAGTATTAACATGATCATATTAATTATCTTGTCTAAGTAACACCATACTTATAAATATCATCAGGCATTCATGTTGCTAGCTTATGTTAACAACAAATCAAGTTCCTATCATAACAACGATGTCGGCCGAAAACTATGAAGGATCAAGCATTTGATGTACCAAGTGTTATACAACACAAATCTAGATTAACCATTTAACAAGCAAGGTATTAAGGATTAGTAAGATAAAAAGATAAGACATGCTAATAACAATTTTTCTTGGATATAAACATTAAAGTCCATGTTGAGTTTATATTATACCTATTCTAACACCATTAGTAAAACCTTTTCACCTTGACATAATTAACTTAGCTAAACATAATGAAGAAGAAAAACATAAATAAACAACATAAGAACATAAACATGATATAAGTTAACTAATTATAGGAAAGGAAATGAAAAAGCATAAACAAGAGATTAATATAACATGAAAGAAAACTTGAACATTACAAAGATATAAAGAGAGAAAGCAAGAACATGATTTTGATCTGAAAAATAATATATCTAAATACATGGCAAATGCCTCCTT
Source organism: Populus trichocarpa (assembly GCF_000002775.5). NCBI lineage: Eukaryota > Viridiplantae > Streptophyta > Magnoliopsida > Malpighiales > Salicaceae > Populus > Populus trichocarpa. The sequence continues at coordinate 114,540 of NW_026291145.1, forward strand.
TTATAGGCTAAGATTCAGAACTATTGATTGGTGGACTAAGAAAATAGTTGGTGGCCAACCATTGATTTGGTGGCTGGTTTTTGACATTATTGGCTGCTGGTTCTTGAAATTGTTGGCAGATTTTTGATATTGTTGGCTGGCCAAAATGTCATTACTAACATCAGAATTTGAGCCCTTTGTTTCATGAAAGCTGTGGGCAATTGTCTCAGCTTTCCAACAAAAAAAACCAGAGCTCATTTGGACTTCTAGAACTCAAGATATGAGCTGAAAACCGAACAGTGTTTGAGCTGCAGGACAGGTTCCGACTTCTCCGTTGTTGCTAAGATTTGAACTTGAAAACGGTAGAATTGAGTCTTGGACCCTTCATGAAAGTTTTAGGTCTATGTCTTATCTTTCCATCCATATAAAGTGGACCTAAATCAGAGTTCTACAACGCCAGTTATGATCAAATAACCGAATGGTGTTCCAGTTTGGAATTGAACCAACATCTCTTCTCTTACCCTAGTCCTCTTTTTGTCTCTTCACTTTCAATTGTTAATCACATCAATCAATCCTTTGAATTGTGAGATATACCTGCATTCAAAACAAGCATTTACCATAAATTAAAGATATATTATATTATTAGACTTGTTATTATAAAACATGCTTTAGTTAGGGAATTTAACGATACTTTAGTGCAATACGATGATATAAAGCCTTAATGAGAATGCACTTTTAAGTACTAATCACACCCCCCAACCAGCTTATTACTAGTCCCTAGTAATCAAAGCGTTAAAATACAAAAACAATTTGCAAGTTCCACAAAGTAAGGTATTCATCATTTAACTTCCATTAATCTATCCAAATAAACAAACTCTCATTAAATTTATATATCTGCTTCATACTTCTTAAACAAGATATTAATAAACCTTCCTTTTGTGCTCAGTAAATCAAAACATAGCTATGGAGCTTTTCATGGAAGAAAACAAAATTTTGTTCCAATGTTTAAGGTTAACTTCCTTGGGTTGGGATTATTATCTCTTTTTTTTTTTTTTTTAAAGCAAGAATTTATAATACAATGTATCTTGAACCCATGTAACGAGCTTTTAGCTAATGACTCCCAGACCAGTTGGTCTTAGGGCATCAGGTGTTAAGACACCCCTACAAGCTTAGTAACTCGGGTTGCAGATTTATTTATTTGTTTTTGTTTTTATTTTTTGTTTTTTGTTTTTTGTTTTTTTTTGCATATTATATATTATCCCTTTCCCTTAGTTGTTACCTTTAACAAAAGAACATAAATAATGTAATAATCCAATATGCAACCCACAATCATATGTTAAAGTGTGTGTGTGAAAATGAAGGTTTAAGAATACTTGTTAAATGAGTATATGAGCAGAATTAAGTGATAACAATGCGAGAGTTTGTAAATCTGAATATTTCAAGAAGTATTATAATAGACCTTGTTAAGAATATTTACTAAGATGCGTCTCAAGAGTCACTAAAGTTCCTCCTTTACTCTGCCATCCTAGTAACAACAGGTTTGCAAATGGTTGTAACAATAGAAAACACAGTTAGTTAATTTTATTTTTTTTATTTTTTTTTTGTAATATCAACTACTACCCTCTCTCCCCAACCAAAACGAGACATTGTCCTCAATGTTTTAAGGTAGAAAGATAGAGTATAGAAGACATCACCTGAAACAGCGACTATTGACAAACCTGAAACACACTTAAACAAATATAAGAAACAACAAAACACAACTATTATACCATTAATAAAACCAAAAGACACAAGTTGTCACAGACTAAGGCTCAAATCCAATCTAAGATTTTTACGGCGTTCCGTGATTGACCAATTGAGTCGACTCATAGAGGAATCAACTACAGGGATGAAAGATTGAAGTTCATCAATCAATTGTTCAGCAGTAGCAGCAGAGATGAGGATTTGTCGCGCTGAAAATGTTAGAAATTGTTGTTCCACAGCATGATCAAGAAAAGACAGTAAAGTATTATAAAAACCATTAACATTTAGCAAACCTATAGGTTTCTGGTGAATGTTCAGCTGAGCCCAAGATGAAATATGAAATATCTCTTCTAAAGTTCCCAAACCACCTGGTAAAGCAATAAAGGCGTCAGCATGGTTAAATATTACAGATAGTTGTTCAGACATTGTGGAGACCTGTAGTTCCTCTCCGACTGTTTTTCCAATGATGTCCCCTTCGGCTAAAGCTTTGGGGATGACCCCCAAAACTTAACTGCCTCCTAAAAATGCAGCTATTGAAACACTCCCCATTAACCCAAGGCTGCCTCCCCCATACACTAAATGAATCTTTCTCTCAGCTAGTACCCAACCAAGATGATTTGCTGATTCTAAAAACTCTTTTTCTTTCCCAGGATTGGATCCACAAAAAACACAAATATTTTTTATTTTAGGAACAGAGGAACTGGCCATTTCTACACACTTCTATATCTATTAAATGAATGGGTAGAGTAGAAATGATGGGAAGGAAGAGAAGATTTTATAGATGAGAAATTGAAAATGCAATCATACCACCTATATGTAGGCTAGCTGGAGTCTCACTCTCTCTCTCTCTCTTTGTTTTTTTTTTTGTTGTTTTTTCTTTTTCTTTTTTTTGAAAAAGCATGTGTATGTACAAGCAGCTGTGATTGTGGCTCACATCTTCCCTTGGTTTTACGTCCAAGAACGGCTTAAACGCCCTCTATGGGTCGGGGATAGGCTTCCCATCCAGTTTTCTTAAAAACTGACAAACAGGGTCTTTTTTAGTCAGATTCCCAAGACTAAGTCGATCATGTTCTTTATGAAAATGAGGCCATAAATCATGAATTGCACGATGCACATCTCCACTAGGATGTGTCTCAAGAGTTAATAGAAGATTATCTAAAGACTCCTTACTCAAGCCATCCTTAATGAATTGTATTTTATCTTCACGGTTTATAGATACCATTCCTAAAGAACGACATTTTGCATTACAAGTCCATCTGGCACATCGGTGACAGACTTTCAGTCGTTTTGCACGACGTTTCTTTGCAAAAGTGCTTTTACCTATTCCAGGCATGTATGAAATAAAAGTATTGGAAGACTCACCTAATAATCAGACCTTTGATTCAATCAGCCAACGAATATCTTCAGGAATTCCATGGTTCATTAACAACCACAATCTTTCACACCTAGCACGGTAAATTTTTGTAATCGCATTCTGAGGTAGAGCGGGAAAGTACTTTTTCAATTTTTCAAGAGTGGTGTCCATTTTTCAAAAGAGAAGTGGAGGAGAGATGCAAAGAAAAGAGAAGGAACAAGAAATTGAACAAATATATACACAGATATCAGTTATCATGGGAAACTGAAAGAACCGACTTAAGAGTCACGGAGTACCGTTATGCGCCATTTGACCGGGGTTGGAGAAAGACTAGCAAAACAAGAGTCACACAAAAAAGAAACACAAAAACAATGTGAGAAAAACAATATAATCAACCTTTATATACAGGATCATTCAAACCAATGGATTCAATTTCACTAGGAAAATTATCAAAGTAAGCTTTCAAACGATGTCCATTTACCTTAAAAACATTGCCATTCTTTGGATTCTCAATATCAAAGGCCCCATAAGGATACACATGTTTCACAATAAATGGACCGCTCCATCTTGATCTTAGCTTTCCAGGAAATAAATGGAGTCGAGAATTATAAAGCAAAACTTTTTGACCAACATCAAATGTATACCAACATCTTGATCTCAATATTCTCTTATCATGAAACTCTTTGATTCTTGCTTTATGAATTTTTGAATTTTCATATGCATCATTTCTTATTTCCTCAAGCTCATTTATTTGCAACTTACGCAGATGGCTACCATCATCCAGGTTTGAATTGAAAGCTTTAATAGCCCAATAAGCTTTGTGTTCAAGTTCCACAGGCAAATGACAAGGTTTTCCATAAACCAACCTATAAGGTGACATACCTAATGATGTTTTAAAAGCAGTGCGATAAGCCCAAAGTGCATCATTAAGTCTTAAAGACCAGTCCTTCCGATTAGGGTTCACTGTTTTTTCCAAGATTTGTTTGATCTCCCTATTAGCAAGTTCTACTTGTCCATTTGTCTGAGGGTGATAAGGGGTGGCAACTTTATGTGTGATTCCATATTTCTTCATTAAAGACTCAAATGGCTTGTTACAGAAATGTGTTCCACCATCACTTATCATGACCCGAGGGATTCCAAATCGACTCAAAATATTTTCTTTCAAAAACTTGATCACTGTTTTATGATCATTGTTACGACTTGGAATTGCCTCTATCCATTTTAAAACATAGTCTACTGCGACTAATATGTACACAAAACCAAATGATGGAGGAAATGGACCCATAAAATCTATACCCCAACAATCAAAGATTTCAATGACAAGAATAGTATTTAAAGGCATCATGTGACGTCTTGAAATAGATCCTAGCTTTTGACAATTTTCACAAGTTTTGCAGAATGCATGCGTGTCTTTGAACATGGTGGGCCAATAAAATCCACATTGAAAGATTTTTGCAGTTGTCTTTCTTGATGAGAAATGACCCCCACATGCCTCAGAATGACAAAATTTAATGACACTACTTACCTCATTGTCGGGAATGCATCTTCGAAATATTTGATCAGGACAATATTTGAACAAGTAAGGGTCATCCCAATAAAAGTTCTTCACTTCGTTCAAGAACTTTCTTTTGTCTTGGGTACTCCAATGAGCTGGCAAATGTCCTGAAACAAGAAAATTAACTATATTAGCAAACCAAGGCATCGTAGAGACAGAAAGTAAAAATTCATCAGGAAAGTAGTCATTGATTGGTGTGATGTCAAAATTTGAATCAGTTGTCAATCTTGACAAATGATCCGCGACAACATTTTCGGTGCCTTTCTTATCCTTGATTGTGATATCGAATTCTTGAAGTAACAAAATCCACCGCACCAATCTAGCCTTAGAATCCTTCTTAGAAAGAAGATATTTCAACGCTGCATGATCGCTAAAAACAATAACAGGTGAGCCAACAAGATAAGATCTGAATTTTTCACATGCAAATACTACTGCAAGTAATTCCTTTTCAGTGGTAGTGTAATTCATTTGAGCACTATTTAAAGTTTTACTTGCATAGTAAATCACATAGGGTTTCTTATCTTTTCTTTATCCTAAAACAGCACCCACGGCATAATCACTAGCATCACACATTACTTCAAAAGGTAATGACCAATCAGGAGGTTGAATGACAGGAGCAGAAGTAAGCAAGTTTTTAAGTTTAACAAAGGCTTCTTCACAATGTTCAGTCCATTCAAAAACATTATCCTTTGTTAGAAGGTTACACAATGACTTAGATATTACACTAAAATCTTTGATGAACCTTCTATAAAAACCAGCATGTCCCAAGAATGATCTAACGTTTTTAACAGATTTTGGTGTTGGCAAGTTAGCAATTAACTCGATTTTAGATTTGTCAACCTCAATTCCTATTGATGAAACAATGTGACCAAGTATAATGCCGTTTGTTACCATAAAATGACATTTTTCCCAATTTAGCACAAGATTCTTCTCTTCACACCTGTTCAAAACCTTTTCCAAGTTAGTTAAACAATCATCAAATGAATCACCAAAAACAGAAAAATCATCCATAAAAATCTCAAGAAAACGTTCAACCATATCACTGAATATGCTAAGCATGCATCTTTGAAACGTGGCTGGTGCATTAATAATCCAAAAGGCATCCTTCGGTATGCAAACATACCAAATGGACATGTGAAAGTAGTTTTCTCTTGATCTTCAAATGCAATTTCAATTTGGTTATAACCTGAATAACCATCTAGAAAACAATAAAATTCATGACCTGCAACTCTTTCTAGAATTTGATCCATGAAAGGTAAAGGAAAATGATCTTTTCTAGTCATTGAATTAAGTTTTCTATAGTCAATGCACATGCGCCAACCAGTAATAGTCCTAGTTGGAATTAACTCATTCTTCTCATTTGTTATCACAGTAACTCCAGACTTTTTAGGTACAACTTGGGTAGGACTTACCCATTTGCTGTCAGAAATAGGATAAATGATTCCATTATCTAGAAGCTTAATGACTTCATTCCTCACTACTTCTTTCATATTAGGATTAAGCCTTCGTTGCATTTCTCTAGAGGGTTTAGCATTTTCCTCCAAATAAATCTTGTGTGTGCAAATCAAAGGACTAATTCCTTTTATGTCAGCTATGGTCCATCCTAATGCATTTTTGTGCATTTTCAGAGTTTGTAATAACTTACCTTCTTAATGAACATTAAGTTTGGAAGAAATTATTACCGGAAAAGTTTCATTTTCTCCCAAAAATGAGTATTTGAGATTAAATGGTAATGGCTTCAAATCGGGTTTTCGTGGTTGAACACTTGAAGGTATGGACTCAATTGATCGTGGTGGCAATTCCTCAATTTTTGGTCTCCAAATATTTGCCTTTGATTCCTCCTGAAAATAAACCATTTGCAAATCATCAGATTCATTAAACTCAGTTTCACTGGAAGTATTTTCAAATTGATCACAAATTAATTTTTCAATAAAATCTATTTCTTGTAAATCATTATCATCTCCAGGTTGCTTGCAAATGTTAAAAACATTCATCTCTAATGTCATGTTTCCAAAAGATAACTTCATCACTCCATTCCTACAATTAATCAATGCATTAGAAGTTGCAAGAAATGGACGTCCTAAAATAACAGGAATTGAATTACATGCTTCAACAGGTTGTGTATCCAAGACAATAAAATCCACAGGAAAGATGAATTTATCAACTTGTACTAACACATCTTTAACAATTCCTCTAGGCACTTTTACAGATCTATCAGCAAGTAAAAGAGTTACAGAAGTAGGTTTTAACTCACCTAGATTGAGACTTTGAAAAACTGAATATAGAAGTAAATTCACACTAGCTCCAAGATCAAGTAAAGCTCTATCAATTTTATGTTCTCCAATAAAGCAAGAAATTGTAGGACAACCAGGGTCTTTATATTTCAAAGCATTATCATTCTGAAGAATGGCACTTACTTGTTCGGCTAAAAAGGCTTTCTTTTTCACATTCAGTTTTCTCTTCACAGTGCACAGATCTTTCAGAAATTTAGCATAAGACGGTACCTGTTTAATAGCATCTAACAAAGGTATATTGATCCTTACCTGTTTGAAAGTTTCAAAGATTTCAGAATTGTGATTGACTTTCCTTTGTTTGGTCATGGCATGAGGAAATGGAAGTGCTGGTAGGGGAATCAGTCTTCTCCTTGCAGTGTTCAGGTTCAACCCTTTCCTTACCCTCAGAGACTAACTCATCTTCTTTCTCACAAGGTTCAAGAACGGGTTTTTCAATAACCTTACCACTGCGGAGAGTTGTGACTGATTTGACTTGATCCATATGTTGGCTTCCGGAACCACTTGCACTTGAATTGTATTGCCCTTTGGGATTTTGCTGGGGTTGAGATGGAAACTTACCTTTCTCCTGAAAACTAAGAGCAGATGTGAACTTTGCAAGAGTATCTTTTAGATCTGCCATGGTTTGAGCATTTTGAGTGTTGATTGTCTCTTGCTTTTCAATGAATGCATGCAGTGTTTCCTCAAGATTTCTTCTAGGAGGGGGAATATAAGGAGGTGCATATCCATGAGAATTTTGAAAATTATGTTGTGCTTGAAATGGTGGCTGTGAAGTTTATGCATTATTGTTACCACTCTTCCAACTGAAATTTGGGTGATTTCTCCAACCAGGGTTGTACGTTTGCGAGTATGGGTTATGACTTGGCCTTTGGAAACTATTTAAGCATTGGTTTGTTCATGGAGACATTCCTTAAAAGAAGGCAAAGTTGGACAATCATTGGTTGAGTGTTTCATTAGTTTCACAAATTTGACACACAATTTTTTGAACAGATTTATTTGACCACTCTTTTTAATTCTAGTGCCTCAACTTTTCTAGCTAAAGATGCAAATTTGGCTTGGAGGTCATGAATCTTCCCTAAGGTTGTACATGCCTCCATTAGATGTATGAGGTTGAGTTTTACCTGGTGCCTCACACGTACCTGTGGTGTCCCAATTTGAGCATTTTCAGCTAGCAAGTCTAGGTACTCCATTGCTTCATCAGGGGTCTTTATCTTCAAAAGTTCCATTGCACATCAATTCCACCATTTGCCTATCTTTAGGTGTTACCCTTCATAAAGTTGTGAGACCAATCTCCATGTTTCAAAACCATGATAAGGACAGGTATTAAGCAAGTCTTTATATCTATCCCAACACTGTAAAATGTTTCTCCCTGGTTTTTGAGTGAAAGTGGTGATTTGTCTTTTGAAAGAGTTTGTTCTGTGAGACGAAAAAACTTCTTTAAAAATTGTTGTTGCATTTCATCCCAAGCACGAATGGATCCTGACCTAATATTTTGTAGCCATGTTTTAGCTTTATCTTTTAATGAAAAAGGAAAAAGCTTTAATCTGATGGTGTTCATGCTACAATTTAAGTCATTATAGGTGTTACAAACTTCTCAAATTCTCTTAAATGCAAATATGGATTTTCTAATTCTACGCCATGAAAAGTTGAAAAGTGGGTACAAAAGTTGAATAATACCTTGGGCTTAGACTAAATTAAATGAGCAGCATGCAGGAGGAAAAACTATACTGATGGTGCACGTTGTTCTTGTTGGATCATGTGATCTCTAAGTGTTCTCACATGGATTATGCTCATCTTCTCATGTATGACTTGACTGGTGATTCTTCTGGTCGGCCATGTTTTCTAAAGAAATTGAGGATTTCCTAGAAAGTCTACCACTTAATGTACGTGTCCAAACTCTCATGCAAGTGCAAAAGAAAAGAAAAGAAAAAGAAAAAGAAAAGTAACAAAATTAGAAAACAAATAAAAGTAAAAAACAAAAGAAAATAAAAGAAATATAAAATTTATACAATACTTACCTCCCCGGCAACGGCGCCAAAAACTTGACACAACCAAAAGCTTGATGTCTTCTCTCAAGTGCAGGAGTGTCGAAGTAATAAATAACCCGGCAAGACCGGGGTCGAACCACAGAGAGGTTAATTGTATAAATTATAAATAACAATGCAACAACAACAACAATAATAACAACAATAATAATAATAGTATAATAATAATAATAATAATACTCAGTACGTGGCGTGTTATACCTAAGAATGATCTAAAAGATCGGGTCACAAGTTTCCAGCCTATATACTGATTTTATGAAAAGATCAAAGAGATATATTATATAATATAAACAGATTTCTAATGCGAATGAACAAGGCAAGACCAACATGTCAGGATCCTTGATCAAACACAGAGCATACTTAACGTACATAACATATAACAAGAATGTAAATAATAATAATAATAATAAATAATAATAGTAATAGTAATAATAGTAATAATATTAATAGTAGTAGTAGTAGTAGTAATAGTAGTAATAATAATAATAAAAAGAAGAAGAGGAAGAAAGAAATTAATGAGAACTTTGAGATGGAAGATTAATGTAAGGATTAAACAATGATAAAAACAAATGTCAAGGTTAGAGGATTCACTAATGGTATTTCAAATAAATATGATATAAACTCTTTTTATTACTCAACTAGAAACCACATACAAAGGAGGTTCTAATCGGATGATTTATCATTAATGGCTCATTATAAAGTATTAACATGATCATATTAATTATCTTGTCTAAGTAACACCATACTTATAAATATCATCAGGCATTCATGTTGCTAGCTTATGTTAACAACAAATCAAGTTCCTATCATAACAACGATGTCGGCCGAAAATATGAAGGATCAAGCATTTGATGTACCAAGTGTTATACAACACAAATCTAGATTAACCATTTAACAAGCAAGGTATTAAGGATTAGTAAGATAAAAAGATAAGACATGCTAATAACAATTTTTCTTGGATATAAACATTAAAGTCCATGTTGAGTTTATATTATACCTATTCTAACACCATTAGTAAAACCTTTTCACCTTGACATAATTAACTTAGCTAAACATAATGAAGAAGAAAAACATAAATAAACAACATAAGAACATAAACATGATATAAGTTAACTAATTATAGGAAAGGAAATGAAAAGCATAAACAAGAGATTAATATAACATGAAAGAAAACTTGAACATTACAAAGATATAAAGAGAGAAAGCAAGAACATGATTTGATCTGAAAAATAATATCTAAATACATGGCAAATGCCTCCTTTTATAGGCTAAGATTCAGAACTATTGATTGGTGGACTAAGAAAATAGTTGGTGGCCAACCATTGATTTGGTGGCTGGTTTTTGACATTGTTGGTGCTGGTTCTTGAAATTGTTGGCAGATTTTTGATATTGTTGGCTGGCCAAAATGTCATTGCTAACATCAGAATTTGAGCCCTTTGTTTCATGAAAGCTATGGGAAATTGTCTCAGCTTTCCAACAAAAAAAACCAGAGCTCATTTGGACTTCTAGAACTCAAGATATGAGCTGAAAAACCGAACAGTGTTTGAGCTGCAGGACAGGTTTCCGA